>NW_006400036.1:2948200-2985991 GCF_000299155.1 Elephantulus edwardii
ATAAAATATAATTATAGGAAAAAAAAAAAAAGAAAAAAATCTATTGCAACTATCACTCTCCTCTTTTCCAACCCTAACTTGCATAAAAAAAATCATCTCCCCGCCTTCTCTGATCTCAACCCAGTAAGTAATTTCCCATACTATCCTTCCCCAGAGCTCCAGATCAAAACACACAAACAAATTCGCCAAGTTCTTCTGCCCCTCCTCTCCCTCAAGTAGCAGCCACTACAGAGAGGGGCAGCAATAAAAGAACAAACAAGTTTATAAAAAAAAAAAAGCCTAAGAAAATATAAGCCTACACATGTATATAGATTTCTACTTTCATAAAATAAATTTAAGAATTTAAAAAAAAAAAAAAAATAAGTCATTCTGTAACAGTGTTACAGTAATCTTATGTTCAGATGTTAAACCAGCTGGGTTCCTATGATAAATCCCAAGTGATTGTGTTACTAGAATCTTTTTTAAGTGTTGTTCCATACAATTTGCTGCTGTTTTGCTGTGAGTTGTTTGATCCTTATTCATTAAGGGATTTTATTTCCTTTTTTGCATTTTATTTCCTTGCGCTGTTACTATATAGACCAAATGAATGTGTATTCTTTTCATAATGGGGGGGGGCACATATATGTAAAAACTAGGAATGAAATCTACTTGGCAGTCATCTTTCTATTTCATTGTAGGCTCAAATGAAAGATTATCAGCGTGAATTGGAAGAAGCTCGGGCCTCCCGGGATGAGATTTTTGCTCAGTCCAAAGAGAGTGAAAAGAAACTGAAGAGTCTGGAGGCAGAAATACTTCAGTTGCAGGAGGTCAGTTTGTTCATCCATCCATTTAGTCAACAAATAGTCATCTTTGAAGGTTCTCCAAAATCAGAGAAACACATTCTAATATCTTCATGTCATCATTGTGTACCATTAAGTTGGAGCTGACCCTCCAGTGGGTTCTCAGAGCAGTCAATTGCACAGGAAGAAATTACCTGTCTTTCTCCCACAGAACAGCTGGTGCATTCAAACCGTGTACCTTTGTATTGGTACCACAATTTCTTAGCACTAAGCCAGCAGATCTCCCTTCATATCTTTAGAGCTTCATTTATGTGTCCAGTTTTATTAGGAACTGGATCATTTTGTTGCTTTAGTTTGGCAAATAAGTAGTGGCTACACGTTGGCACTTCTCGTATCTATTCCCCTGTCTGTTTAAAAAGCAAAAGAACATCTGGGAACTCTTCAATCCATTTGCACACCTGTTCCCATATGTAACAAAGAATGGTTATGTAATTTGGTGTGGTAAGCATCCAGGTCATTTAACTCTGTTGTAAGATGGCTGGTCGACCTTGAGACTTGGAACAAGCCACAAGTCCAGGTGGCCCCAATTCTGCATCTATAAAGTAACCTTTAAATGTTGAGACAGTGAATGCCATCTTTAGCCTGGTGGGGTGAGAAAGCAGGCCTGACCCTTTCCTCTGTGGCAGACTGTCTCTCCAAAATGTGAGTGCAGAAGCAGCAGCCAGGGCCCACCTCCAGAGGCCAGGCTGGCAGGTACCCTGTGGCCTTGGGAGGAGGCCCGACTTAGTCAGGGCTTCCCCTTGGGACGTGACCCCTGTAGCATGGCACGGACTACATAGGGCTGGGTGTTCTGCTGACTTCGGAGTCTGTCAAACACACCCTCCTGGGTGTGACAGACACAGGAGAACTGTGATGAGGTACAGCTCCTGTTCCTTGAGTCTGAGTTTCTGTGACGCTGTGTCTAGCCTGCACTTAAGGACTTTCCATGAAGGTGCGCTGTCACTGCCCCTTTGGTTGGAAATGTCTGCACAGCCTCACGTGGATGTGCCTTCTTGCTTGGACATTTGTGCAGCTCTAAACTGGCCCACTCACACACCTGTAGTCTTTCCATCTTACTTGCCAGCTTCCTCCCCGGACTCTAAGCTGCAGTCGGGGTAATACCAATTTCACTTTTAGAGGCAGGTTTTATAATTTATTCTGCTGAGATTAGTAGCAGGCCAGTTAAAGGAAGTGTCAAGTCAACGTCCCCCCAAATGCGTGACCTGCTGTGTAAGCCCATGATTTCTGACATCACCAGCTCCTCCTTTGTTCAGTTCCCTAACTCTACTCTGTCCTGTGTGTTCGGGGGTTCACTGGGAGTTCTCCCAGAGTTGTAGACTCGTCAGGGGAATGACTCAGTGACTGTTGGTATGCAGAAACTGGTGAGTGATGGACCACAATCCTAGAGTGTTGGTTGTGGCGCACCTGTATGCTCTGTCCCAGGAAAGTGAGCCTCCCAAAAGAGAGCGCTAGCACTGAGGTCCCCTGAGCTGATATAAGCCTCTGATCTCGTGGCATTGAGATAAGAATTTGCACAGCAGTCCCAAAGGCACTCGATTCGTATCCACCAGCTGCTCTGCAGGAGAAAGCTGGGCAGTCTCCTCCCTTGTACAGCCTCTGAAAACCCACTAGAGGACCAGCTATGAGTCAGTTCCACTTGACTGGTGCAGAACAACAACAATAACAGAATGGGGCTTATTAACCATCCTAATTCTCTCTCCTTAATACAATATATATTTCAGCACAAAAGTAAACAGTTAAAAATTGGCTAGAGAAGATATCTTGAATGATAACCCTTAGATACCCAGAGAGGCTAACTCACAGTCTAACCTGTAGGAACTCGCCTCCTCGGAGCGAGCCCGCCGACACGCCGAGCAGGAACGGGATGAGCTGGCCGATGAAATCGCCAACAGCGCTTCTGGCAAGTGAGTGTATGGGGGTCCTCGCTGGCTGCCCCTGTCGATCCCCCGCCCCGCTGGCATCAAGGTTGTGGGGATTCTGGGCATCTGGGGAGGCAGTGATTCCATTGGTGACAGAGAGGCTGGCACGAGACACTGAGCTTGGGGACCACAGACTGCAGGCCACACCTCCCGGCGCTGGCCTGTCACAGTGGAATCTTCCGGCTAAGAACTTGATGTCTTCATTTATTGGTTATATCCTGAGGAATCACAGCATAGGGACAGACGCCCAGCGCATGTTTTCTAACATGCCATGAGGAAGCACAGGGTCCCGGGGAATGTCGTGGGCTTGCATTTACGAGTACTGCTCTGGCTGTTGGATGTGGAGAACTGACAGGGGTGCAGCAGGAAGCTGGTGGGAAGGTTACCACAGCGGTCAGGGGAGGGGAGGATGGATGTGGAGGAGCAGGTAAGACAGATCTCAGGTTTCTGGTCGGGATCTTGTGTTCTGCGGGTGGGTGAAGAACTGGCATCCTCTCTTCACCCCCTCCCCAGGTCTGCGCTGCTGGACGAAAAGCGGCGGCTGGAGGCCAGGATCGCACAGCTGGAGGAGGAACTGGAGGAGGAGCAGAGCAACATGGAGCTGCTCAACGACCGCTTCCGCAAGACCACCCTGCAGGTGACCACACAGCCAGCCCTGGGAGGGGGGGACAGGTGGGCGCTGCAGTCCCCACACGTGACCAAGCCTGGCCACTCCCCAGGTGGACACACTCAATGCAGAGCTGGCAGCCGAGCGCAGTGCCGCTCAGAAGAGTGATAACGCCCGCCAGCAGCTGGAGCGACAGAACAAGGAGCTCAAGGCCAAGCTGCAGGAGCTGGAAGGCGCCGTCAAGTCCAAGTTCAAGGCCACCATATCAGCCCTGGAAGCCAAGATCGGACAGCTGGAGGAGCAGCTGGAGCAGGAAGCCAAGTAAGAGATTTTGCTGCTATAAGTCAAAATTGACAGCCCACCTGCTAGAGACCAGGGACTGGCTCGTGTGGCCCTTTCCCTGGCAGGTAGCCCCCTGATGAGGAACAGATGACAAGAACACCTGGGGTCACAACAGTCGAGGGGAAGGAGGAGCTGTAGAAATGAGGACAGGTGGCTGTGGCGGATGGACAAGGACACTGGACTCACCTGTCAGTACATCCAGGCCCAGCCAAGGCCAGCGCCCCCACCACCACGGACCCCGATATCCCCGGCCCCATAGTTTACAGCTCTGCCCACAGGCAGCTGTCCAAGTTGGTGATTCTGTGTGAACAGGTTCCAGCTCATAGGCAGAGTAGAAATGTGATATGACTCAGGTGACAGCTTTTCCTGTCCCCTTGGAAAGTACGGCTTAACAGCTTCCACAAGCTGCTGTTGTATTAAATCATCATGGCATCTGTGGGCCTGTTGGAATCATGAGCACTGGTGGCCCACGGGTGGCTGTTCTCCGGTGGTTCCAATCCGCTAGCAGCTCCACAGAAGAAAAATGATCAGACTTCTCCTGTGCGATTTACAGCCTCTGAAAACCCCCAGGAGGGTCAGTTATAATTAGCATAACTGGGAGCTAATGACTTCGCTAGCCATTTCTGTGTATTTGGTAAAAAGAGAACTTTTACATTTGTCTTGGAGTTTTCCAAATACGTCACCTCTCCTTCACCTGGGAAGGGCAGTCTTGCCTGGGCTGCTTGTGGAGAGTGGGCAGCCGTGGCTGCTGTTCCTGGTTTGCTGCAGTCTGCAGATTGATCACTTAATCAGTTGGGGTTTGGGTTTGTTTTGAATGTTTGGGGTAAAAGACTAGTGAGTAGACTAACCAAGGAGGACTTTGCTTGGAAAGGCCTGTGTTCAGTGAAGCTGGGGGTGGCACAGCCAGCCACAGCATTTGCTGTTCAGGAGATGATGGCATGACGTGATCACTACTCCACGTGAAGGATGAGAACGTCCTCCCCATCTGTCAGACAGCACTGGGGAGATGCAGGAAAGGCAGTTCTTGTCCTCAGGGAAAAGCCCTATTGTGATTCTCCTAGTATTCTGACCAGAAAGGCCTTGTGAGGTCCTTCAATGTGTAGTCCACAGAAGAAAAGGGACTTTAAAGATATTCTCCCACGCAAGTTTAATGTGTTGATCATTTCCAAAGGGAACGAGCAGCTGCCAACAAACTTGTCCGTCGCACTGAGAAGAAGCTAAAGGAAATCTTCATGCAGGTTGAGGATGAACGCCGGCATGCGGATCAGTACAAAGAGCAGGTCAGTCTCCCACCTGAGTGGGGACAACAAGCCAGGTGTCTCCCTTTGACAACAGTATAATTAACAATGAAAATGCTGCTGCACGGATCTGAGTGTTTGCACAGTGTGTATGGTCAGTGTTCCTGTGGGGACTCCATGGTGCAGAGGTGCGTGGACGCCGGCCCCGCCCTCCACAGCTACAGATGGTGGTACCCCTGAGGGGAAGGGCAGGGAGCCGGCCGGCTGGGTGGGGAGGCTTTGGAGTGAGGCTGGTCTGACCTTCAAAGTCAGTTTCCTTACTCAATGCAGTCTGCCGAGCAACTGCTTCTTACCATTGTGGCTCATGTGCCTGGACCAGGTCCTGGTACAGTTTCTAATCATGAAATACCAGGTGGATGGAGGGGTGCATGAGGTGTTTGGAGAAAATGCAGAGGAAACAGATGTGCCATGAGGTAGCTGGATGTCATGGCCGTTTGTGTCTAGACACCTTTTCTGAAGTCAGGCAGGACCGACAGTAGAACTGTGGATCAGGTCTATAGGGTGAGGAGCCACTTTCCCATGGCTCACGTCCTGTCACTGTGAGGAGGCTAACTCTGTGGACACCACACCGAAGGCTGACAGCAGAGGCCCTCACTGCCTCCGCAGACATCCCTCCTCTTCTACTGCGGGCATACAGCCCAGCCTCCCTCCCCTCCGCACCCACAAGCCTGGCAGCACCGCCGCCCTGCACGGGCCCTGGCTGGTCCCTGAGGTTTCGGAGTTAATCACCCCACCAGGGGCTCTGGTTCTCATCAGGTCTCCCAAAGAGCTCCGGGATTTGAATCAAAGTACGGTGTATAATGTAGTAGGTATAAAAGTGCCCTCTCCTAGGGTCAGGCCAGCGCCCTCTTGGGTCTTCTGCATCTTACAGGATTATCAGTTCCCTTCCACATACATCACACTGTGAAGACGTGAAACATGTCATTTTTCTGCAGGACACCCAACGGGTAACAATGGAGCCTTGATTTGCTTTCTCAAGCACAGAGGACTAGTTGCTCTGCTTACTGGCTTTGCTGAGATTGGCGGGCAGATCGGGCCTGGGACCAGCTAGGACTGGGCACACGTGGAGTTCCATGCTGCTCAACTGAGGTTCACTGGGCGGCTTTGTCTTGGTTTGTGTCACTTCTCTAAGATGGAGAAAGCCAACGCCAGGATGAAGCAGCTCAAACGCCAACTGGAGGAAGCAGAGGAGGAGGCTACACGTGCCAACGCGTCACGGCGTAAACTCCAGCGGGAACTGGACGATGCCACGGAAGCCAACGAGGGCCTGAGCCGCGAGGTCAGCACACTCAAGAACCGGCTGAGGTGAGCGATGACGAGGACGTGGCGGCCAGTCCTGGAGTCCACGCCCGGGGAATATGGCCTCGAACCATTTCCTGTTCATCTCCCAGGATATATCTGGCATTTATATTCATTCTGGAGGAGAGGAACAGGCCTCCCCCTTCACCCCCAACTGCCCTGGCCATTCCCACGTGGCTCCTGATATAGGAGGCCTAGTGTTGGGGCTGGCCATCAGTGAGGAGAGGCTCGGCCTCCATCGGAGAGAACAGGCAGCCGCCCCTCGGCACCCATGGCCACACGGGAGTGAGAATAACAGCAGGTCAGCATGTCAGCCAGCTAGCCCCCAGGCCAGGCACAGCCCCTGCTCCAGCTGCATACAGCAGAGAGTTTAAAAATCAAGTGTGACAGGGACGCTGCTTGGCCTACAAAGCCTTGAGTATTCCAGTCTGGCCTTTTACAGAAAAGTTTGCTGACTATGGGCTAATGGTGTTGTTAGGTGCTGTCGAGTGGACTGTGTCTCACAGTGTACCGCTCTGGCCCAGACGGTCTTGCATTGAGTCAAGCCATCCTCTTGTTCTCTGCCCAGGCGTAGTCTTGGGGGTTAGGCCACTCCTCCTCAGTCATGCTCCTGATCCACTGCCAAGCAGGGCCCAGGACGTGACCCCAAGGCCTTGGAGCCGAAAGGTGGTGGCATGACGAGGCCAGGCTTGCACTGTCCCACTCACTCACATGTCTCGTGTTTGTCCTCTCCAGGCGGGGCGGCCCCATCAGCTTTTCCTCCAGCCGGCCTGGCCGGCGCCAGCTGCACATCGAGGGGGCGTCCTTAGAGCTGTCTGACGATGACACAGAAAGTAAGACCAGTGACGTCAACGAGACACAGCCACCTCCGTCAGAATAGAGCCACAACAGCTGTTGAAGGTGAGAGGGGACACAGGAACTCGAGGCCACCGACCTCTGAGGAGGGCACGTCCCAGGCTTCTCACTGCGAGATCAACAATGTCTTCTGGCCTGCCAGCCTTCATAACGCATCCTGCTTCCACTCTAGGTACACTGCTCCCCTTTTTATATATATATATGCGCATACACAACACATGTATTAAACAGATTATCTCTTCATTGCATCTATTTTCCATATATTCACCAAGAGACCATTTTCTAATACATGTTAAGAAGAGAGAACCCTTTTTGAACAAGACACTCCAGACCTGCCGTCCCGGTGCGACTGGGGGGCAGCGTAGGGCTGCCCGGTCGCCCTGCATGCGCCGTTGCCACAGTACCCAGTCTTGTGTTCACGTGGCCCCGACTCCTCAGCCACATCGACTTGCATAGAACATTGTGGAACCTGAACTGCACTTGTGTCTCTCATTTTCTTCGAATAATGATCATCACTATTTTAGTGAGCAAACTGTGAAAGGGGCTTTGGGGGGATTAGGAGGGGTGGGGTGGGCTGGGGTGGCCGTGGCCCTGCGTTGGTGGTGTCCCTGCATCTCTTCCTGTGACTGTCCTTGGCCAGCGCTGGGCCATGTATAGAGAGGGGTCAGAACGCAGCCACGGCCTCATGCTGGCCCTGCTTCACCTCCGCACGGGACCCCTCGTCCAAGGCCAGCAGCTCTGGGCGCGCCCTCGCCCGTGCTCACCTGCAGATTCAGCCGCTGCTTTGAGCCCAAAATGGGAATCTTGGTTTTGTGTCCAGGACTCGTTGCAAGCTTGCTGGTGAGGCTTGCAGAACCTCAAGACCAGATGCCATCTGCCTGAATGTTGACCTGCCAGTGGATGTGACCCTTCGTATTCCCCTCCCCGGACAGCGTCACCGTGAACATTAGCATTCTTTCTTGGTTGATAGTTGAGCAAACTGACATTACAGAAAGTGCCTTAGACACTACAGTACTAAGACAATGTTAAATATATTATTTGCCTCTATAACAATTTAATGTATTAAGTTTTGACTGTGTTTCATATCATGTACCTCTCTAGTCGAAGTGGTATTATAAACATTCAGTGACAACAAATCAGTGTTAATTACAAATCCTCGATCCTCTGCAATGTGCTTGACAACACAGACCTTTTGGGTTAAAAGCTTTAACATCTGTTAGGAAGAGTTTGTCCTGTGGGTGTGGAAGCCTGGGTTCCTAGCCCCTCCCCCTTATCAATTGTGCTGGCTGTTGACCACCAGACACCGACTGCAAATATCTTTTCTTGTATTCCCATATTTCTAGACAATGATTTTTGTAAGACAATAAATTTATTCATTATAGATATTCACGCCTGCTCTGTTTACTTGGTGGAAAAGCACCCATAGAGAATAAACAGACCTCAATAAACGAGAATAATCATGTGGACGTGGAATCTGTTCTATCCATTCTGTTCGCTTTCCCGCCCCAATGGCCAGGGGTTGGTGGTGCAGAGTTTTAGGATGAGGACAGCCAGGTACAAGCCTCTGAAGAGCTTTGCAGTTGGGAAGCTATTCAATGCCGGACCAGCTGGAGAGTCCTAGGTTCAAGTTCCCTTGACATCTGGGAGGGAAAGGTCGGAGGTAGGCCTAAGCCAAGAAAGAAACGTTCGGTGGAGCCGCTTCAGAATGGATTTAGTCACCAACCAATGCAGCTTGTTACTTTTTTTGGTTTTTGGTTGTTTTGTTTTTTTTTTTTTAAAAAAAAAAAAAGTTCAAGACACTTGGGCTACATTCATTTTGAATTACGATTCAGCAGTGTGCCCCGAAAGCTGCCTGTCGCATGGATCAACTAGGATGAGTTGAGTGACAGTCGGATAGAGAATGCCACTCACCCCAACCCCTGGGATAGTCTTGGGTTCCTTGCTGTCACACACTGAATGCTGGGGTGGCTCGGCTCTGGCTGATCTGAACGTCACAGCTTCTCAAATTGTCCAAGAGGAAAAACTTCAATCCTGTGGACAGATTCCAGCCCCTGGTTCCTTGCAGGTGCTAATCAGAAGGGACCTTTCTTTACTGCAGATCACTTTGTCATTGGGAAAAGGTGTTAAACCTTAGTGGGTGTTTGGACACAAGGAAGATCATTTGTGGGGAGTCGGCCCAGCAGGCGCGCAGTTTCACGTGCAGATGTGGGAGGGAGCGCTGGCCCTGCAGGTTCTGGATGCAGCTCTGCACCAGGCGCTGCTGTAAGGTGCTCTGCCCTTGACATGAGATGGGCACATCTTTTTAAAGGGTGAGGTATGCTGTAAGGTGCTCTGCCCTTGACATGAGATGGGCACATCTTTTTAAAGGGTGAGGTACAAACAACATGCAGCTCTGGTTGTGCTGTGCGTGAACTTCTATAACCCAGAAAGGCCCCTAGAGCCCATGCACATTTCCTTTCTGTCCCCTTTTCACCGTCCCTTGGGAATGTTAGTGATGTGCCACATTATGTCCCAGACAACAGACCCATGGCCTCTTCCTCCTGAAGCTAGCATTGCTGAGGAGTAGCTGTTCTGTCAGAACTGGAGCTAAAAACGGCTCACGGTTGTCAGGCTGTCATCCATTCCTGCTGCACCTTTGTTGTTGTTAAGCCGTCGACTGCATCGACTCACAGCAACCCCATGCACAAAACCTCTGAACCTGAGCCAGTATCACTGTCTCCAACACACTACCCCCATACCCGAGTCAACCCCTTTCATCCAGGGTCTTCTCCTGTGCTGTCGCTCCCTCCTTCCAAGCAATGATGTCCTTCTCCAAGGACTGGTCCCTCCTGGCAACAGGCTCAAAGTATGTGAGATGGAGCCTCAGCCACCTCTTACATTTAAAAAAAATAAAAATCCAGACTCTCAGGAAGTAGAGAGAATGGCCTCCCTAGTTCCAAACAGGATGGCTGAGTAAAGTGTGTGATTGGAGCTTGAGAAGACTAATTTACACAACCCTCCTGGTCATTTCAGGGGGAAGGGGAATGCCTCCACCCCCACCTTTCTAGAACATCTCTAAGACCTTGTCCACGCCGTGCACTTGCTGAATGCATGTTCCATATGCCCGTCAGAAGGACCAGGTAGGCTGTCCACTTCCATTTGTAGCCACCTTTGCAAGCCATGTGAAATGTCCTAGATGATTTGTATAGAAACATCTTGTGCAACAGCGAATGAATGGAAATCCAAAATCTCTGTAAATGTTCATTAAAATTAATAAAAAAAAATTTCTTATACCAGAGGCATAGTCACATACTGGCTTTCTAAAATGATGCTAATTACAGTACCTAGGTGTTAGAGAAGAGTACTAAATATCCCATGGACTGCCAAAAGAAGGAGCAGGTGTGTCTTGGGAGAAAGAACAGCCAGAGTGCTCCTCGGAGGCCATTCCTTGAAAAGGGACATCATGCTTGGAAAGGTGGAGGGTCAGCCAAAAAGAGGATGACCTTCAACGAGATGGACTGACACAGTAACTGCAGCAGCGGGCTGTGTCAGAGCTGATGAGACAGCACAGGATAGGGTGTTGTTCACAAGGTTACTATGAGTCATATGCAGTGACACAAGTGCAGTCTGCAGAGTTTGACTGTACTGAAGCAGTAAATGGGTTTTAGAAAGTCATGTTTGATTTATTAAGACACTAGTCTGTTAATTTTTCAAACCAGCCAACAGTGTCTCCCTCCCACCTGACTCTTCTGAAGCCTTATTCAGGCTGTAACGTGACAATCACTTAAATGCTGTGGGCTTGACTAAAATCTCCACAAAAAGCACCTGGTCTCCTCTGAGGCACCACGTTTCACTGAAAATGCCCCCCCCCTTTTTTTTCTCTCCAAATATGTCTTAACAATTGCTGACAGCTAGCTGGGGTTTGACGTGGTTGTCGCAGCCCATCCCTTCCTGGAAAGGTCAATGAAGTCAGCATCAGAACTTAACAGAATGGAGATCAGCAGCTCTAAGAAATTCTGGAGCCACTGGAAGATGCACTCGTGCACTTCTGGTGAGGCATCACTGGCACGCAGGGAACACACGGACAGGACAGGCCAAGTCCAACATGGACTCTGTGACATTCTGGGAATATCTTATTTGTGTGTGAAAGAGTAGACTGTGACGGGATGAAAATCCATCTATGAAAGTAGCTCTTGAAATAACAATAATGTCTACATGAGAGGCATTTTCACAGTTCTAAGTGGCACATTTTTCTTAATGGTTCAGAAAATAAAGGTCTGTCTGTCTTGTAATTTGGTGTCTTGAGTTTCCTGCCAGGTCACGTGTCATCTGGAAATCTGTATTGGGTTCCCAGGTCCTGTTTGTGATTACTGTACACCAACTTGGAACTCTGGCCTAGGTATTCAGGCCCATGAAAGAACCATCGCATTAGTTTATTTTACAGTACTTCATTTGGACAACTCTATGGAAAAGTATGTTTTTGTTAGGTGTCACCGAGTTGACTAGGACTCTGAAGGAAAGATGGAATCTTTTCCAGGTAAGTTTAGACGTGCAAACAGTAAACCATTCACATCTTCAGTTCCTTTCTGATCTTGTCAGTGACCACACATTTCCACGGCTCTGCCATTCGCATGCTCATCTCTCTGTTCGTTCCCCAGGACCATTTCCCATCACCCCCGTTCAGGTTTGCAGTTACCGTGTCTCGGGGATCTTGGTTTGTGGATGTGTACCAGGAAGTCCACGCTGACATGTAACTGACCCCAGCAGGTTTTCAGAGGCGGCAAATCACACGGGAGCTGACTGCCCATCTTATTTCAACAATAGAAATTTCTTGTTCTTACTACTTTAGGGTGTAATTCCCAAAATAGAGAGTTTTTATTAGCTTATATTGTTAGTGTTTTAAGACAGAGAACAATTTAGTGACATCATTATTATAAAAATGTCCCTAAATTTTAGATGGGAGTTGCTTCATTTTGGTATGTTCGTCTGTGGTTGGTTTCTTGATAGTCAAAACAACACTGTGGGCCTCAAGTCCAATAAGGACAAAGCAGGAGGGCTCTACACCTTGTCTGGCTGTTCAAGCATGTGCCAGGAGACCATGCCCTATGTGACCACAGCCTAGGAGACAATGGCCGAGGTGACCAGAGCCCAGATGACTATGACTCAGGAGACCACAACTCAGGCAACCAGTGCCCCACCCACAAATCAAGATCCAGGCAGGATCCCTGTATTAATGGCAGGTGGATAGTTAAATTTCTGTTCAACTGGCATGTTTCCCTGGGGAAGGCCTCAGCAATGACCAGAAACCCAAACATAGCTCTTATGGTTCAAAGGGAGAAAACAAGAGTCCAGACCCCACATGGGCCTCCCACGCAGGGAGCCCTGTGCTGCCCAGTTCCCTGCTTCACACTGTCTTGCGAGGGAAATCTGCCATCTTCATATTTATTTAAGATTACTTTTCCTTAAAACAAAAAGGACTTCTGGGTTCTTATACAGCAGTCATGGGGCTAGATTTCAAATTAGGTGCCCTAAGTCATAGAGGAAGACCCTCTATGAGATGGATTGATTCGGTGACTGGGGTAATAGGGATGGGTGTGTCAGAGGCGGTGCGGTTGGCGCAGGATAGAGCAGGGTTTAGGGCTGTTGTGCATAGGGTCGCTATGAGTCGGAAATGACTCGACGGCACATAACAACAACAACAAGTCATAGAAAATTATTTACAAATATGACTCCCTAACCACAGACCCCAGTGTCAGACCTATTTTTGAGGTTGTGTTATAGTGTATTCCCCATTTGTTTTACTCTTTGAGAAAAACATGTTTGTTTTTTTTTGGGGGGGGGGGGCGTGGGTGGAAGGATAATCATAGGCCTAAAAGGGAGAATGCAGAAAAGGACTCAGTATGTGTGGTTGAGTCACCTGCGACACAGTGACCCTATGTACAACAGCCCTAAACCCTGCTCTATCCTGTGCCAATTCTTACTGTCTCTGGCACACCTACCCCCATTACCTCAGTGACTTAATCAATCCATCTCATTGAGGGTCTTCTTCTCCTGCACTGTCCCTTCACCCTCCCAAACATGACGTCCCTATCCAAGGACTAGTCCCTCCTTGCAACATGTCCAAAGTATGTCAGACGAAGCTTCAGAATACTTGCCTCCAAGGAGCAGCCTGGCTTCACCCTCTCTAGGACGAACTTGTTTGTTCTCCAAGAAGTCCATGATATAATCAATAGTCTTCTCCAGCACCACAGCTCAAAGACATGAATTCTCCTTCTAACATCCCTAGTTACCATCTAGCTTTCTGATGCATAGCAAATAACTGCAAAGACCATGGCCTTTATCAGGCACACCTTAGTCTCCAAACTGACACTGTTGCTCTTCAGTACTCTGCAGAGGTCTCTGACAGGAGACTTTCCCCAATGCAATTCTTCTTTTAATTTCCTGGCTCCTGGTACCGAAAGTGTTGATTATGGAGCCCAGCAAACTGAAGCGGTTAACAATCTCGATCTCTTCACCATCCATCATGATGCTACAATCGGCCCAGTGGTGAGAATCTGTTCTCGTGATGCGCTTCTATCCATAGTAAAGGCTACAGTCCTTGACGTTCTGCAACAAGCACTGCAAGTTCCTCAGGTTCAGCAAGCAGGGTTGTATCATCTTCATAAAGCAGATTGTTGACTGGTCTTCCTCCAATCCTGATGTCACATTTCTCTTCATAGAGCCCAGCCTCCCAGATAATCTGTTCTGCTTATAGACTGCAAATGCATGGAGATAGGACACATCTCTGGCGTACATCCTTCCCAATTTTGAACGATGCAGTGTTTTCCTGCTCTGTTCTGATGACTGATTCCTGGTCCAAGTAACCATGATCAAGTGTTCTGGGATTCCTATTCTCCTCAGAGTCAGCCACAGTAGGCTGTGGTCCACACAGTCAAATGACTTTTCATAATCAAACACAGTCATTCCTCTGGTACTCCCTGCTTTCAGCCAAGATCCATCTAACACTAGCTATAATATCCCTAGTTCCTTGGTCTCTTCTAAATTCAGCCTGCACTTCTGGCAGTTCTCTGCTGATGTGCTGTTCCAGTCGTTTTTGGATAATTTTCAGCAGAATCTTAAAAAAAGGTTCATCTTAGCCAAACAGAAGACGCAAGTGCCTCGGACCATCCTGATTCCTGGCCTCATGCCTCTGTCAGCCAGGCTGTAGTTTTGTGTAAGTGGAAGGAGCCTGTTGGTCCCCAGGAAGCTGCCTTCCAGGGAGTTCTCAGGGGACTCTCTCTGGGCCCACTTCTTGGAGGCGGAGGGAGCCTTCCTCCAAAGCTCGCCATTCCAGGCATTCAAAATCAGCTCATCTGCTTGAAGTGCAAGACGGCCCACAAGAGCCAAGGCCAGTGGGCCTGCTTGGGAAGGCGGTAGGCCAAGACGAGGAGGCTTGATGCCTCTTCCTGTACTGGCTCTGCTGACCAGGCCTGTGAGTGCAGGCACACCAGATCTCTGGACCCACTTTCTCTGTAAAACCAGTTTGCCCAGGTCATTCAGAATTCCAACAGGCCTTTGCCAACTCAAAATCCCAGCTCTGGCTTCTGGCCCTTAGACTTGTTATGTGCTGTCAAGTGAACTGCGACTCACAGTGACCTTGTAAATGGAAGATCTACGTGGTATTCCCTATCCTGTGCCAACCTCATGGTCTCTGACACTCTAGAGCCAAATGCTACCAAAAGCTACCTTGCTAAGAATCTTCCTATCTTACACTGACCCTCCACTTTTCCAAGTGTGAAGTCTTCGAGAACTGACCCTTCCTAATAGCATGCCCAAAGTATGAGGCTTAAGTAGGGGCTAGGCTCTGGCAACTCTGGGCTGAGAAACTGGACTGCTGCCTGAGGAAGATGATCTGGGAAGGAGTGGTGGGGCTGGGTGGATGAGATGAAAACATCTGGAGACAGGCTGTTGAGAGGCTGTCCCTGGTCCTTTGGAAGATAAAGCCCCTCGAGCATGGGCACGGCCTGAGGCTTTATCTCTAGACTTTCAGTTACAGCTGCAAAGCTGTCACTCTGGCAGCCCGTGAGGCAAGGGAGGCAGAGGGCAGCCTTCAGCAAAGGGCAGGCAAGCAGTATAGAGATTTGCAGGCCAAGGGATAGTCTCTGAGCAAGGAAAGCAGCCAACTTGAGTTAACTCAAGACAACGCCTCCAGGAACTAGCTATTCCTACCCACACTCTTACAGAAGGAATTTCTGAATATTCCTTATTCACTCAGGAATTTAGTGTTTTACAACTGTAAGACAACTATATTGTTGACACTGTTTATCATAAGCCAACAGCACTGAGAACCAGTGGAGACATCCCCTCCCCCCATTCCTCAGTCCAGTCACCAAATGACATCCCCAAACATCAACCTGAGGAATGAGCCTTGTGTGCTGTCAAGTGGGTCAGGGCCCTCAGCGGGCTTTCTGAGGCTGTGGAACAGCCCAGGAAAAACTGCAGCTCGCTCAGCCAGCAGAGGGATGTGGAGAGAAGCTACATCTCGGTAACTCATCTGCGCATGAAAGCACACAGCTGGAACACCAGCACCATGAGGTCTGAGACACTTGGCCCGCTTCCCACCTGCTCTCTGTCCATCTACAAGTCAACATCAGAATAGGGGTGACACTTGACCTGGCTGTGTGCTCTGGCTCTTCTCTCAACCAATGGCAGGACCCCAATACAGCAATCTCAGACCTCCTTTTTTCTGTGAAATTTATTGTTTCCACATTAAAAGATCTTTCCTTTTTGAAGGGGAAGAGTTTTTTAACCACATGATGATCCAATACAGCTGCCCAGAGGAGGACACCTTCATAGTCATTAACATGCCATATGAGTTTTGAATAAATAAAAGCTACAAAGCCCAAGTTATATACAAATATCTTAGGCAATAATGTTTACAAACCTATATACAATAAAACAAATGTAAACAGTAAATGCAGCATGAGAGCAATCAAAGGATGTACAGGGACAACCACTGACTGTCTGTCCCCAGAGCCGGCCAGCCCCCCACCCAGAGGACAGCACGGCTTAGGGATCTCACCTGTGGAGAGAGGGCCGGACCCATGCCCCAGGCCCTGCTCTCGCTCAGGTGAGTCTGCTGCTGGGAGGCAAGTCTATGTGATGAGAACTGCTGAGTAAAATCAGAAGGTGCAGAGAATGATCCCCAGTTCAGTGAGCTGCCACTCAGGCAGAAACAGGCCCGGCTGGGGTAAGCCAGGCATTACGATGTCAGGGGAGGCTGGGAGGGCGCACACTGAGCTGATTTGGGGAGAATTTCTAGAAGATCTGCAATGTCCTAAACACAGCTAAGTCCTATCAGTACAGTGGGGGCTATGGGGCGGTGAGATGAATGGGTACTTCTGCATCCAGTGACCAAGTAATACAGGTACGTATCACCTTGTAACCCACAAAAGTGCAATCATGTGAAACCAACGGCACTACGGCGAGAAGAGAAAACAGCCAGTATTGATATCGCGCAGTCCTGGGGCTGGGCGGGCCTGCAGCTGCCACCGCATGCAGCCTGCCATCTGCTGGCCAGGGGACAGATGGCGGGGCCAGCCGGGCCCGGGCCCCGGGGTTGAGGCGTGGGTGTCCTGGGTGGTTGGAGGGCAGAGACCCCACCTGGAGCCGGCGCTCACACACTGAGAGGCAGCATCCCTGGGGCCGAGGACGGGCGCGAGGAGCCCAGGCCAGGTGGGGGCGGTGCTGGGTCAAAGCCGTTTACTGTCCTGTGGGGTAAAAGGCACAGAAGAGAGAGACTGTCATCACATGGCTCCACACAGTGCACAAAACTCATGCTCTCCAAACCTCCCTTTCCTGGCCCACACAGAACCCTGCTGCCCATGGTGGGTGGCTGCCTCCACTGGGGAGAGAGAAAAAAGGAGAACCAGGGAGTCCTCCCATCAGCTCAATCCTCGGGCCTCAGCAGACATACTACCTTCCTTGGGCTAACTAGGTGGAAATGCCTGGCAAGATGGGAAAACTTGGTAATGTGAAACGATGAAATGTTCTATAGCACTACTGCATTATTGTACATCACTATTACTTATCACCCTGTAGTCAGAACCAACTCACAGCTGACTCTACAGTGGGTTTCAGATGGTGTAAATCACATGGGAGTAGACTGTCCCTCTTTCTCCCAAAGGGAGAAGTGGATCTGAACCATCCACCTTTGAGTTGGCAACTCCTTACCCACTAGGCCACTAGAGCCTCCTGAGATGTTAATTTGCCATTGGAAAAAAAAAGACATTACAGAATTTTTAATAGCATGGGGAAATATTCCCAATTAATGTTAAATGGAAGGTTAACAAACTTGGTATGCTTAATGATGAGGGGTAAATAATAGAAATTCTGGATTCTAGACTATAAATTCAAAACTCGAACTTGTAGCTGTCGAGTCAGTTCCAACTCACAGCAACCCCATAACCGGGTTTCCAAGGATGTAAATTGTAAAGGGAGGAGACCACCCATTTCACCAGAGCGCGCTGAGGCCTCTGGGTTCCCAGCGCCAGTCTGTACAGACTACACTGCCAGAGCTCGCTTACACAGACAGGCATCATCATCTACAAAGTTCTATCTGGAAGGTGTGCGTGTGTTACATATGTGTCTAGCCACATATATATATACACACACACACGTGTACATAAAATATATCCTAAAAGAAAGGTTTTTAATATAGTTCTTTTTCTTCTGCGTGTGGGTTTTATTTCATTATGTTTTTAAAAATTATTTTCTAAATATACATAAATATCTCAATAAGGGGCAAAAAGTAATTTTAAATCTTCAGTATGAGGCTTCTCTGTAGACGCAGAGTAGCAGGTGAGCTGAGCCTAGAGCATACAGGAGGCTCAGCTCCAGGACCTCTGCTCAGTCCCCACCCTGCTGGTGCAGATTTGGGGAGCAGAGGGGAGTGTACACAAAGACCAACACCTCTCAGGAGACCACTTCAGCCTTTCTCTTCTGAAAAACCACCCAGGAAGCTTTGTCCTAGTAACATTTTGAAGGATGCAGCCTTTCCCCTAAGTGCCCATCACTATGCCAACCTGCAGGACTGGACTTGAGCATGGGGCCCAGGGTAAGGTTTCCATCTGTCCTGCAGAGCATCACGGTGAGTCAGAGTCACCTCAACAGCACCTAACAATGACCTGGCTACCCACTCATTACAATGCACAGAGTTTTAAATGTAGACTCATGCAGAAGTTCCCTTAAGAGAAAAAGGCAGACATGCATGCTCCCCACAAAGTCAGGTGAAGGAGTAAGAGCAAGCTCATAAGAAAAGCAGCATGCAGAGCAACAGATGAGCCCTGAGTGCTCTGGAGTGCTCCTGTCTCACTCTATGAGATTCAGAGCACTGGAGCAAGAAACCAATTTCCACATAGACACCAATTTCTAGTTTGGAATCAAGCCTTTCACATTAGACACAGATAAATACAGCATGGACCTTTTCCTTTTTGAGCTGCGTCTAATTCTTAAACATCGTCATTTGATCACCCCCATTTCCAAGGCTATGTCTTTGCATTACTAGGGGCAGAAACATGTCACGTACTAAGTTTCCATGTCCCCAGTGTCTGTTTCTCATAGAAACTCCAGGGAGAAAAGTCAGGCCTTATAGAAGGCCTCACACCTCACAAGGACGAGCCATGCCACAGAGCAAGGTGAAAAGGAGTCCTGCTGACACCAGGAAGGCTTCAGCCATTCCCTGGATGCAAAAAGAAGCAGCTGGGAGGATGGCTCCATATCCAGGCTTTGTGGATCAGGGCTGTTCCAGATAGATGGGTCACGAAAAGACAGCACATTCAATCTGGCAATTACAGGAATAAAGAAACCAAAGCAAGAGTCTGTCTAGACCTTAGCCTGGGGCACCCAGTGAGCCAGCCAGCCAAGAGGTGACAGGGCGCCCAGAGGTTATCCACAGCCCTCGGTAAGCGCCCAGCGCAGGTCAGCTCTAGCCAGGACAAATACACTGTGTAGCCGAGGATGCACACAGAGAACATGGAGTAAGGCGTTTTTTAAAACAGAAATGGAACTCAATATAAAGCTGGTAGAGGAGAGAGACAATCACCAAGCACCTCTCTTAAGAAGTAGGAAGTACAAGAGAAAGAACAAAGCCACTCACAGAGGTGGGACCACCTGAGGAGACTCTGAAGCTGTGCTGGGGGAAGGAGGTCAAGAGCAAAAACTTCCCTCTGCACCTGCCTGCAGCCAGAGCCAAAGGAAGATTTCCCCGAGGCCACACAGGCAAGGAGGAAACAGCAGGTCTGGACACCACCACATCCAAAGGTTCCTGGCACTGATTTCATCTGTCCACCCCTAAGGGAGGTGTTCAGATGCATCAAAAAGAGGGAAGAGAAGCCTCAGAAAAGAAGAAAGAAGTGCATTTAGATGCTAGTCAGAGTGAATCTAAAGCAAGAGAAAGGATGAAAATGCTCAATCTGTCAAAGAAGCCGGATGGGCAGAGGTGAGGAGCCACAAGGAAGATGACGAGGGTGTATCTGAGAGCAAACTCAGACAAGCAAGTGGACACCCTGCAGACCACACTCCTCCTCACTCATAAGGTAAAGCTCTGCAAACAGATGAGCATTTCACATGGAAGGCTCATCCACCATCGCAGGGTGCATTCAGAACACTAGAGCAGCCAGGGGGTCCGCCCACATCTCCAGGGTTGCATGAATGAATCCTGGCCCAGTCATGTCTATCAGATGCAATGTCAGGACCTAACAGGGACCCTCCCTCAGCTCCCCCAGGAGCTATACTCCCTACACCAGGAGGGCCACCAGGCATGACATCCACGACCGCTCCAGGACCACTGTAACTCATGTGCTTTTGTTGAAAAAGCTGAAATACTAATAATGCCATACAAGGAAGTCTCCACAATACAAGTGAGTTCTGTTCCCATCTGTGTTGACACTGAATTTGTAGGTAAGTTGGATCAAAGGGCTATAGCTTGTAACAAATATCAGTCATATGTTTCTCTTAGCATGCACAAAAAGCATTAAACACTTCTAGACACACCAAAACATCCTTACATAATAAATTAATAACAATAAAAGTTTTGATGCATATCACAAAACAGCATCTGTTTGTTATCACAAACCACTCTATACACCTCCAATTTTAACAGTAGGCTTTACTTGTGTGTACGGGTTGTGCCTATGTGGGGCTGTGGACAACTGAGGGATGGCCTGTACAGCTGTATCAAACAGCAAGGTGAGTGCTCATTCAGTTAAAGCTCAGTCAGCCTCAAGCAGTTAGTAAAGCCAGTTTCAGTTAACATGTCTTCCACCACACACCATGATTAGAGAATGCGAAATAACACAACAAACAATTCAGTTACCCATGAACAACGTGGGGAATATGACTTTTTCTTGCCTAATAAAAAAAAAGGGAAAAAACATTAAACAGTAACACAGATACTTTTCACACCACACCCTATACACAGCCCACTACACATACTTAGCCCAAAAGAAATCAGACAAGTTTAAAAAATTATTTCTCAAGAGAAATCAGATAGGTGCACAAAAATACGGCAAGGGATATTTAAGAAGCTAAATAAAAGCTGTAAGAAAAGAATGTTTTTGAGAGGACTCCAGTAACTGCAGTCCATGTACAAGCTGCACCTTCTTTATGAGGAAACGAAAGGTCATTAGTGGGTGGAGAAGAGGAGCAATTGCCAAAGACAGACTAGATAAAACGCCGATTCCGTGACAGCTCACATATCCCCAATTTAGGACATGTTTCTGAATACCTTACAGCTAAACATATTAATACCTTAAATCTTAGCTTTGTATAAGACACAGAGCTGTCTGCAGTGAGGTTTCAAGGTTCCTGAAGAGTCCTGGGGGGTGTGAGGGGCGCATGTCACATGCATATTCAACACACACACAAACCCCACACTGAGCAACTCTCTGCTCCAAACACCTCCCTCTAAGGTCTCCAGAAGCACTAATGAAACCCATGACAGCAGTACAGACAGACTGCAAGCCCCATCTAGGCCTTTTTCTGTAAGAACGTCTGTGTTTTTCTAAAACCTGCCAAATTTAATAATGGTGCAGTGGTGAGATGGTTTCTAATCCCTTCTTTTTGTAGCCACCACTACCATCTTGGTTTTATCTAGTCAAAAAGTCAGCAGGAAGAAAAGCCAGGCAGGTCAGAAACACAGCACAAGTGCAACACAGCATGAACAAAGCCCATGTAGTAAGTGTCAGGAACACAGATAAAGAAACGCAAGCACTAGGTTAATACTTGTACACAGATGTACAAACCAATCATCATAAGCATTCAAAAAAAGGCCAAGCTCACAAAAGCATACTTAATTTTTAATGTAAACAGTACAATATGAAATTAATACTAATTAAAATGAAAATCAAATGTTTATTGTTCCTACTGGGAAATTCCTTTCCAGTTTCAGGTCAGGACACAGCATCTCCACCTGCATCTACAATCTCCCCAGAGGTCAGGGGTCAGTGGACAACCAGAACAGGCCCCTTGGCTTCAGGTGACAAGGAATTCTCTCCACCTCCCTAAGAGTGAGTCAGCTCCAGACAATCTATCCCAGGCACTCTGCTGCAGGGTTCACAAGGGAGCTGTCCCTCAGGAAGCAGTGCTGTCCCCACCTCCTCATGATTTCCTAAGACATCAGTCCGGCCATCCATCATCCAGGCTCAGGTCTGATCACACACATCAAGAAGAACAAGCTCACCAAAAATAGAGGGTAACCCCAAGTAGCCAGGAAAATGGACCCTGCTCCCGACACTCATAGAGGCACTTCACTTTCTCTGCACCATCTGGGAGAAACGGCAGCTCTAATTTGAGACTATTTACCCTAGGAGTGATGAAAATCCTTTTTGTACTTGTCCCACCTGAGGAATTCCAATAGTTTTAAGTCCTTATTTATATAATGGTATTTTTTTTAAAATTTTATTATTTTTTGTGTGTACCGTCAAATCGGATCTGACTGGTACAGGAGATTGTCCCTCTTTCTGCAGCAGAGCATCTGGTGGATTGGAAACGCACACCTCTGGAATTACAGTACAGCTTCTTGCCACTAGGCCACCAGAGCTCCCAATATAATGGTATTTTAATGGAACTATGCCTTTAATGAACTGTGCATACTCCAGAGATGAACCTGATACCCCATTCTAAAAGGATGGGCAGCAAGAACCTTTTAATAACTGTTTCTCAAACTGAGTGCTCCATGAACACGCCAAAATGACTGAGGAGCACAGAAATACAAGGTTCTTTAAGGAGTTATGTACATTTCCAGAGTTCTATCTGTATTACATTCACAGAAAACGGCTTCTACAACCCAAAAGGAGAGACAGGGCAAAGGGGCCTCACGTGCTCTCTGACCACAGGTTCTAACTAGTTGTCTAATTTAAGGCATACCCAGACAAGAGTATGTAGTATTTTAAAAATTAGTTCCTTTGTATCCCAGGGAACACAAACATGGGAAATGCTCCTAAAACCTACCTGACTTTCCATAAGAAGTGGGGCAAGTACCAACCCCAGAGTAAAAGAAGGGCAAAGATTCTTGATAGGCTGGGGAAAGCAGCATTATCACAGGAAGCAAAGGGATACACTGGCTGACTAAAGGGGTTTTTGAAGAAAACTAATACTACTAAGAAGATTAGGTGGATACTTGAGCTTGTAAGCCCAAATGCAGATCTAACAGAATGAATGCTGGATATGAAGAGATGTAAGATTACATACTAGGAGAAAAAAGGACTGAAGGATCTAGTTCTAAGTTTCTTCTTATTATGAAGACAATAAAAACTTGAGTTTATGTTCACTTTTTAAAAGGGGGGAGGGAGTCCAGGTGATATGTACTGACACAGAAATTCCCTTGGTTATATAAATCATGACAGGCCATGTTGAGAAACATTAAAATATTTAAAGCAATAATAACCTAGGAGTAAAAAGAAAATATCTATAGCAGCTGCCTAAAATATGGTTTTACATGCTCATAAAAACCTCACTGCGGCCAAGTCAGAACTCACTCACAGCTGACCTTCCAGTGTGGGTTTTTGGAAGATCTCCCTCAGCACTGTTCAGGCAGCAAGTGAGGTACCACCAGCAGCACAGCTCCCTATGGACTAGGCCATCAAAGCTCCATAGTTTAACTAGCATAAAAATAACCACACTTAATATAGAATATATTATATAAGGACCTCTGGTGTCTTAGTGGTAAAGAATTAGCACTGTCAATCCAAAGGTTTATAGTTTAAATCCATGAGCTGCTCAGTGGAAGAAAGGCAGGCAATGACCTCCTGTGAAATTAACTGCCTCTGAAACCCACTGCAGAGTCAGCTATGGGTCCCGTTCCACCACAGTGGAACCAAACAACAATAATATAGAATGTAAGCAGTGTGAGTGATACCAGCACAGAAAACATTATCTTTTCACTTTATATTTCTATCATATAAAGGCTGTTCTTTTCTAATCTGTATTTGATCCAGTGTCTAAATATTCAAAGGCTTTGTATTTTTTAAGATCTTTACAAGATATGTGGAAGAGCCCACATATACTTTAAAAAATACGTGCTAGGAAAGCTACTAGCCCATAAGCACCACACATCATAGTCATCTTTACTCCCTAAAGCCCGTCACTGCCGCCTCACATGACTCCGCTTGCAGTACAGAAGCCCCAGGCTTACAGTTCCCACAGCAACAGAATCCATGGGGAATAAAGGCAACAAAAGATTTCCTATCTCCTAAGATGTGAATGACAACAGGCTCTAAGTCAGTATTTCAAACTGCATCTACATTCAAAATGTCAATAAACGGACTTAAAAATCTACAGCTTTTTTTTTTGAGTAGTAAACTCAAAAGATTACCATTTAAAATCTCCAGGACTTACCCTTTATCAAAGAATGACGTATGCCCTGACCGAGAGAACTTTGTGCCATTGCTGTTCATCACTCCGCAGTTAACATTCCCTGAAATATAGGATTTTCGTGATGCTTGGTCCTTTGCAAAATTTCTGCAAGCTGCTAATTTGGATTCTAAAGCCTAGAAGGAAGAAGGAATGAGGCGATTGTCAAAACAGTAGAGGTACATATAAATTTACATTTCAAATCATTTCTATTTCAAGCCTCAACTGTCCCTCTCTCAGATGATAATGGTGACTATTAATTACAATCATTCACTTTTCCACAGAAAATGTTTACACTGACTCCTTTTAATTAGCTCAGAATATTTATTCCTCTCGGAACTACTGAGCAATGCAGATAAACTCACAGCTCAGAAAAGTGTAGCACAAAGGGAGTGTGAGGCACAGTGTCAAAATGAAAATGGATGATGAAAAGGACAAATCAAGGGATGTGTACATTTTTTTAATCCACAAGGAAAGCAACTGAATGATCGAATGAAAAATTAAGCTAAATATTTCAATTCATAAAAAAAAATTTAAAACCAGATGCTTGAAATATTTTTTTTGAGCTACACAAATATCATGACCTAAGAGCCCGAATACTCTTCCATGATTATACACTAAATAGCATTTGTTATTGACTAATTTTCAATTTTCAGAATCAACCAATAAAAATTCAAAAAAAGAAAAAATGAGAGAGGAAAAACCTAATATGCTTGTTTTTCTGAGTACAGGCCATGGTCTTCACAATTACTTGCTAAACATCAGAAAGCTGGACAAAGACTAGGATGACAGGAGAATTGATGCCTTTGAACTGTGGTGCTGGAAAAGAGTACTGAATATACCATGGACTGCTAGGAGAATAAACAGGTTCTTCACAAGAGACTCAACAGGACATAATAACAAATTAACTATCATTAAACAGAAAAAGGAGGAATTTCTCTCACCTCTTCAATTTTTAATTCTTGATCATGTTACACATTTTTGTAAGTTAAACCTCAATTACTGAATTGTTACACTAATTTTCAATTCATTAGGCTGTATCTCAACTCCTGTGTTGTTATGTGCTGGAAAGTCAATGCAGACTCATAGTGGCCCTACATAAAACAGCTCTGAACTCTGCTCTATCCTGAGCCAATTTCATCATCTCTGACACACCTACCCTCATTACCCTAGTCTCTGAGTCAATCCATTTCATCCAAGGTCTTCCTCTCTTGTGCTGTCTCTCTATGCTTCCAAGCATCATGTCCTTCTCCAAGGACTAGTACCTCCTTGCAACATGCAAAGTGTAGCCTGGTTTCACCTTCTCCAGGACAGACCTGTTTGTTCTCTTGGTAGTCCATAGTATAGTTAATACTCTTCTCCAGCACCACAGCTCAATTCTTCTATCATCTTTAGTCATTGTCCAGCACTCTGTTGCTATGCAAGTAATTACAAAGCCCATGGCCTGGATTAGGCACACCTTGGTCTTGAGACTGACATCACTGCTCTTCAGCATTCTGGAGAGGTCTCAATTTCTAAATGTAGTTTGTCTTTTGATTTCGTGGCTACTGGCACCAAGAGGTTTGATGGTGGTGCCAATCAAGCTGAAGCTATTTACAATCTCAACCTCTTCACAGTCTACCATGATGTTGCCAATTGGCCCAATGGTAAAAATCTTTGTTTTCTTGATGTTGATCTTCAATCCATATTAAAGGTTGCAGTCCTCAACCTGCAGCAAATGCATCTGGTCCTCCTCAGTTCTGGCAAGCAAGGTTGTGTCATCTCCATATCACAGATTTTTTGATGAGTATTCCTCCAATTCTGATGCCACATTTCTCCTCATAGAGCACAGCCTCCCAAATGATCTGTTCCACATATAGATTGAAAAGATATGGAGATGGGGTATATCCTTGGTGTATACCTTTCCTGATTTTGAACCATGCTGTTCTGATGACTGCCTCCTGGTCCCAAGTACAGGTTTCACATAAGCACAATCAAGTGTTCTGGGATTCCCATTCTTCTTAAGAGTTACCCACATATTTTTGTGATCCACAGCCAAATGCCTTTGCACAGTTAATGAAACATGGGTAAGACATTTCTCTGGTACCCTATTCTTTCAGCTAATATCCATCTAACATTAGCTATTATGTCCCTAGTGCCATGGCCTCTTCTCAACCCAGCCTGCACATCTGGCAGTTCTCTGTTGATGTGCTGTTCTAGTCGTTTTTGGATACTTTTCAATTCTGATACTAAAGTACAGATATAAATATGACAATTCTTACAAAAAACAAAACAACTAGTTACTTTGGAAATAGGAAAAAATTATTCTATGAATAATGTACGTGTATGTTATTATTGTGTACCACTGAGTCAGAACCAACCCATAGCTGACCCTCCAGCAGGTTTTCAAAGGCAGTAATTACACAGGAGACTGTACATTCTTCTACACTGCAGCAGCTGATGGATTGAAACCATGTGCCTTTGGGATTGCAGTACAGATTCTTACCACTAACTTTTTCTATATACGTTGTTGTATGTCACTGAATTAGAACCAACCCATAGCTGACCCTCTGGTGAGTTTTCAGAGACAGTGATTCATAAGGCATGAGACTGTTATCTTTTTCCAGAGCAGTTGGTGGATTTGAACCGTGTGCCTTTAAGATTGCAGCAGTTTCTTACAAGTAGGCCGCAAGAGAATCCTTTCTTTCTTCTCTCAACTCAAATTATGAAACATTCAATACCTGGCAGTTGAAAATAACTCTTGATAGAGAATTAAATGCTTACCCCTACTTTCCGTAAGAGATCTCCCACAATATTCAGTGCTGATATCCTGGCAGAAGGAGTCAGTGGACTGGTACCAAAACCATTTGGTATAGCTAGAGGAAAAAAAAGAGTAATCATACTTGCAATCCCCTTGTATGTGGGTTGTGTTGCTGATGTTACAAAGTAACCCTCATTGCAAAATCAGTATAGTACTCCAAACTACTAGGGAAGGTATCCTAAGCAAGATTAACCATTGCCCAGTGAATGGAGTAGTTGGATTACAACCACTGCTTCATATTAAATAATGCTAAAACTACACATACCCATAAAAACGTAGAAAAGTATTTCTAGCGAACAGATTCCTGAAATTGGTGCTGGAAGATCAAATGGTATGCTTTATTTTTTTTTCATCTTAATAGTTATTGTTGTTGTTGTTATTGCTGTCGAGTCATAGGCCACTCATGGTGACCCTACGAAAGACCTGAACATTTGTATAACTTTCATCATTTCTCCAAGTTCACAGGGTTTCCGGAGGAGGCAAGCTATTTCAGAAGTGGATGCCACTTCTGCTTCCAAGCTTGTTTTAATTGGGGAGCTCCACCAAACACTGTCCACCATGGATAATCAATATCACATTTGACACATCAGTGTCACAGTGTTTAGCATCACAGTCACCAAGTAGCCTGAGTAACCTCTATAGAGCAAATGGACAGATCAGTGCTATATCACTTAGAAGAATGTCTGACCATCAACAATTAAAACCAGGTCCTCAGGCCCAAATTTCTTTTCCAATTAGAGGCTGAATACAATCAACTCACACCCAATGGTGAGTAATCATTCCACCCTAAGCCTCACTAGAACTAGCAACAAACCTCTATAGAATCCGGCAGCTCCAGATGTCTTCCCAATCTGGATTCCAGCCCCATAGTGGTGACCAAATGCTATTATAAATCCCCTCAAAAGGTCACATCAACAACAGTAATGTTCTTTGGTACTGTCCTCAATAACATTAAATATTTCTACTCCTTCCCCCATCTCAATCTGAAGTTTGCAGATTTGTGATAAGCAGTCCTTTGAATCTCTTCTGGGAATCATTTGTTCATTCTCTGCTCTTGCTTCATTACAACCCATCTTAAATCAATATAATCCACCAGAGCTTCAAAAAGGAAAGATACCACAAACCTTTTGGTGAAGGAAAACTGTTTTCTGTTCCTTTGCCAACAGGTGTAGCTGGCAATGAAAGTGAGGCTTGGACAGCAGAATCCATCTTTTCACAGTCGAGAGTTGGAGAACTGGGGGCCGACTTTCTGGTTACTTCCTGTTGCCTTTCCCGAACTGCTAGTTCTTGTCTTAAATCTGTAAAATGTTGCAAGGGAGTAATACTCACTATAGGAAACAGACATATCAAGCCAAAGCCACAGCTGAAATGTCATAAACATATTTTCCCTAAATCACTAATTTTTAAAAATAAAAAAATTGCTTTCCTATTTAACAATTTTCATTTACAAAGGTCTCTACCATAATGAGAAATAACCACCTTATGGCCAAATACTATTTTGTTATTGCCTTTTTGTGCCACTGAGTCAGAAATGAACCACAGCTGCCCCTATAGTGGATTTTCAGAGGCAGTACATCTCATGGAAGGAGATTTGTCCATCCTTCTCTGGTGAGGGGAGTGGAATTGAATCTTACACCTTTAGGACTACAGTGCAGGTTCTTACCACTAGGCTCCCTAAAACTCTTTTAGAATTTAAAAATGCTGTGTAATCAATTGGTAAAGTAGGAAGTCACTGACAAAGAGGAGACTCCTCAACAGGACAGGCTGCACAGAGGGGGAGACAATGACTGCAGTGTGGTGGTGAGGAGGCTGCCACAAGCCCCGGCAGATCTCGTGCTGTCATACACAGGGTCAATGAGTGGGAACTGACTCACCAGCATGCAACAAGAGCACATAAACTCTGAATGAGAACAGATGCTGACAGCCAGTGGGTTGAGTTTAATTTTTATAAAAAAACAGAATCAAAAGTAGAACTAAGAGTGAAGCTAGGGGACACAAAAATAAATACTCTTTGGCAACCCATTTTATTTTGAAATGGTATCATTTTTAAACTACAACAAAACCAATGTAGAATGTTTTGTAATTTTAAATGGTGGTATATTTTTACTAATACCATGAAGTAAGTATTTTATTTTAGAACATATTCAGAACCAAGAATGTTGTTGTTGGGTGCCATCAAGTTGACTGCAACTCACAGCAATCCTGTGAACAACGGTTGCATCTGTTTCCTGCAACACCTCAACTGGATCCAAGAAGATTGTTGTTAGGTGCTGTCGCACAGAGTATGTCTCATACCGACCCTATGCATAAATAGATCTGAACCTTGCCCTAATTCTGTGCCATCCTTATCATCTCTGATAAACCTGAGCCCCTTGCTGCAGTTACTGTGTCAGTCTATCTTGTTGAGGATTTCTGCTGACCTTTCCAAACATGATGTCTTTTTCCAAGGACTAGCCCCTTTTAACAATATGTAAGTAAGTATGTAAGACGAATATCGTATGTGCTTAGGTACTGTTGAGTCTGAATCGACTCCTAGCTGACCCTCCAGCTAGTTTTCAAAGGTAATAAATCGCAAAGGAGGAAACTGCCCATCTTTCTCCTGTGGAGCCACTGGTTGATTCAAACTGCCAGAAAATCACCATCTTTAGTAGCAGTGAAACTTCCCTACAGATTACACCACTAGAGCTCCACAAAGAACTATCAATTAAAACAGTAAGATAGCTGTCAAACAGATGGTCTTTTACTTCATTTCTTAAGTATATTTTTAATATTAGCAATGCTGGTAAAGAGAGTAAGGACATTAGAACACTGCAGAGAGAGTATAAAAGTATCAACCTATTTAAATAGTAATTTATCAATGTGTATTATGACCCTTTATATACTCTGCCTTATCAAAGAAACTATACTAATGAAATCATCAAAGATACTCCTATATTATCCTACCAGGAAGTTCTGGTGGCCTAGTTCGTATAGAGTTGCACTGCTAACCCAGAAGCTCAAATCTACCTGTGCCTTCGAAGGAGAAAGATGGGCAATCTCTTTCCATGTAGTTGCAGCTTCAGAAATATCAAGAAAAAAATAATTTGAGAGTTTGCTGTTTTATTTGGTTTTTTAAAAATGTATGTTATAGGCCAAGATTACATTCACAGCACTATTAATAGCAAAAAAAGAATTTGCAGTATTAAAAGGCTCATTAAATAAAACAGAACTGAATAATATAACACTTTTAAAAATCATGTTTTTAAAGGTTTTTTAGTGATGGTAAGTGGCCAGAAACACACTAAACTATTAATGAAATCTCCCTATATAAAGAACTGGCAGTGACTTTTATCTTTTTTTTTTTTTTAATATGCTCCATCCTACCATCCATAAACCAAAAAGAATAGGAACATTGTAAATAAATACTCATTGTACTCATAACAGGTATGTATGTATACACTTATAATGCTATTCCTTTCAAAAGACCAAACTGTTCATGTGGAAGCAATTAAGTAAAAACAAAAACAAGCCAAGGATCACATGCACAATGATAAGTGGCCAAAGCTCTGGAATATAGATCAGAGTTTTAATTCTAGCAAACTAGATGTAATCTTGGGCAAAACTCAGACTCAGCAGTGCCTCAGTTTTTTTATCAATAAAGTGGAGAAAATAACACCTAACGCAAAAGAATGATGTAGGTATCAAATAAATTACTAGAGTAAAGAAGCACTTAATGTAGGGCCTAACAAACATGCATGTGTATCCTAAAAAAAAAAACCAAAAACAAAACCCAAAACATTTGATCTGTAACTTAGTTTATTTAGTACTCTGGCTTACGGATAGAAAGGTAAGATAAATATTGCTTAAGTTATACATTTTACCTCTTGCTTCATCCTTTAACCTCTGTACAGATACCAATAAAGATTCTTTTTCATCAAGTTCACTTTCTAAAAAGGCATTTCGTTCAATGGCCTGATTTAGTCTTTGTTCAAAGTCTTCCAATGAAACTATTGTTGCCCTAAAAAAAAAAAAAGTTGAGCCCACAGATTAAATATGTAACACATGCAAAAATACAAAAAAGAAAGTAAGTTATCTCCTGCCATTTTCTGACTTAGCAAAGTTGGTCCTATTCAAAGAAAATGGTCTCATCACTTTTTGACCTCCAATAGCATCTAATGATGACATACATGCTTGCTGAAATGAACTTGAAGCACTTACTGATGAAGTTCAAAGATTATAGCTTTCAATATGGGTTAAACCTCAACCAATAAAGGCAATGACCTTAAAAAAAAAATAAAAAGACAACATCATGGAAAAAAAAAATTAAAAAAGTTGTCAAGAATTTCATTTTACTCAGCTTCACAATCAATACCCATGAAAGCAGCAGTCAAGAAATCAAATGGCCCAAAATCAATCTCCATAATAGTCTATGTGTTTCCTACTGCCAAAGGGGCCCTTTAGAGTAGTGAGAGAAGACCTTCACCCTGAAACCCACAGCGTCCCTTTTCAGCAGGAAGTAGCTAAGAGAATACGCCATCCCCTTTTCCTTATGAATCAGGGTGAAGTCTCCCTCAGGGAGGAGTGATAGGGAATGGTAAGGGACACACTGACAAAGGAGATTAATCAGAACTGGCTTTGACAAGCACTGTGGCAATTGGACAATTAAAACAGACATGGGGGGGGAAGAAGAACGAACTGGGGAGGAGGGTGGAGAAAACAGTGTAACAATGAATGAATGAAAACCCAAAATCTCTGTAAATGTTCATTAAAACTAATAAAATTTAATAATAATAAATTTTTAAAAAAAGAAATCAAATGGCATATTGCTGGACAATTCTGCTGCAAAGGATCTCTTTAGAGTGCTAAAGAGTAAGAATGTCACTTTGAGGACTAATCTGTGCCTTATAGGATATTTTCAATTACCTCCTATATATCTAAAGGAGTTCTGCTGGGCTAGTGCTAAGAAGCTGCCCTGCCATCCCAAAGGCATGCTATTTCAAATCTGTCAGCTGCTCCACAGGAGAAGGGGGGCAATCTCCTCCTATATGATTTACTGCCTCTGAAAACCTGTTAGAGTTCTGCTATGGTTCAGTTTATGGCTTGATGGCACACAATAGTAACAAATGTATCTGAAAGTTAGATTATGAATAAGGAAGCCAAAAGAAATGACCCTTCTGAATTGTGGTGTTAGCAAAGAACATTGACAATTCCACTCAATGTCCAAAATGCAAACTAATCTGTCTTGGAAGAAATGAAGTCAGAATGTTCTATAGTTGAAAGAGTGTTATCAAGGGTTGCCAGTTCCTAGAGGATACTGTGCATAGCAGGGAGTCAGAAAATAGAGGGCACTCAATAAGACAGGCTAGCACAGTGGCTGCAACAATGCACATAAGCAGGGATGTGACTGTGACAAAAAAATGCAGGATCAGGCAGTCATGTTTCAGGCCATTGCATACAGGTATCCTTAACATCAGATTCAACTTGATGGTGCCTAACAACAATATATTCTCTTAAATCATCATCTAAATTCTTTTTAAGTTCCTTAAAAGAAAGACATTTATTATATACTTTATAAAGCAAAGTTTATTCTATTTCAGGAAGAAAAGTTTTCAGTAGTTTTGGAGTATATAAATATTAAAGAGGAGTTTGTTTAAAATGCAAAGTCTCAGGTCTTACTGCAAAGTTTTAAGTCTGGAATGAAGCCGAGAACTGTTCATTTTTAACAAGTTACACATACAAAGACAGGCAGTTGATTCTAAGGGCATTTTGAGAAATACTGACCTATATGCTTCCGGCTCCCAAACGCATACCTCTAGCTAGCTATAAATGCCTTCAAGAACACTAGATTTGTTTTCAGTTTCTTAGAAATAATTTAAATTTTAAAAGTTCCTTTAAAAGGAGCTAATGCCTCAAATTCATGACTAAAATGAAATTAATTTATATCCTGCCCTTTTCTTCCACTTACATTTCTCCTTGTTATGTGCCATCGAGTCACCTGTGATTCATAGCAACCCTATGTACAACAGCTCTGAACCCTGCCCCATGCTGAGCCAATATGTCTCCAACACACCCGCCCCCAGTCACTCTGTCATTCCATCTCATCTCGGGTCTTTGTCACCTGTGTTGTTCCTCTACCCTACCAAGCATGATGTCCTTCTCCTAGGACCGGTCCCCACCTCCAACATGCCCAAAGTATGTCAGATAATACTTCAAAATCCTTGCCTCCAAGGAGCAGCCTCGCTTCACCCTCTCCAGGACAAACCTGTTTATTATCTTAGCATTCCATGGTATACTCAATAATTTTCTCCAGGACCACAACTCAAAGGCTCCAATTCTTCTATGATCTGTAGTCACTATCCAGCTATCTGGTATGCAGCAGGTAACTGTGAAGACCTGGATTAGGCACACCTTAGTCTCTAGACTGACAACTTTATACTTTGGCACTATGGAAAGATCCCTGATAGCAGACTTTCCTAATGTAATTAATCTTCTGATTTCCTAGCTATGTTTGCAAGAGTATTAACTGTGGACTTGAACAAGCTGAAACTGTTAACAATCTCAATCTCTTCTTCATCTATCATGGTGCTGCCAACTGACCCAGCGGTGACAATCCTTGTTTTATGTTGAGCTTCAATCCATATTGAAGACTATAGTTCCTTTCTCCTTACTCATTCAATAAACAGTACTCAAGAGCAACGGTGTGTCTCTGGAGACTAAGGTGTGTCTGCTACAGGCCATGGTCTTTGCAATCACTTGTTATGCGTCAGAGAGCTGGACAATGACCAGGAAGGATAAAGGAAGAATTGATGCTTTTGAGCTTTGGTGTTGGAGAAGAGTGCTGAGAGTGCTATGGACTGCTAAAAAAAACAAACATATTTGTCCTGGAGAGGGTTAAACTGGCTTGCTCCTTGGAGGCAAGGATTCTGAGGCTTCGTCTGACATACTTTGGTCATGTTTTAAGGAGAGACCAGTCCTTGGAGAGAGACATCATGCTTGGGAGGGTGGAGGGCAGGCGCAGGAGGGGAAGGCCCTCTGGGAGATGGATTGATTCAGTGACTGGGGCAATCAGGATGAGTGTGTCGGAGACAATGAGATTGGCACAGGACAGAGCAGAGTTTAGAGCTGTTGTACATAGGGTCGCTATGAGTCGCAAGCAACTCGAGGCACATAATAACAACACAGCTATTTGCTACAAAAGTTACTTCCCCGCCTTCAAGTTCATACTCTTAACACTATGAACAATTTTATCATGTCTTGTCAATTGCAAAAATTTCTCTCAAATAAATTTCCTCTTCTCTAACACTTGCCACTGATTTAAATCGTAATCAATCACCTGCAATACTCCTCAGGGGTCTCTGTATTTCCTCCTGCCTACTTCTAATTTCCCAATTATTTCCAAATCTAAATATGCTATAACTCTTTTATTTAGAAAATATTAAAGAGCTCTCCATTGCCTACAGAATGACTGGTTTTGTTATAAATTTCAATGAACATTTACAGAGATCTTGGATTTTCATTCATTCACTGTTGCACTTCTCACCCCGCCCACCTAAACCCCACCCCCCAGTTCACTCTTCTCCTTGAAAAGCAAACGAAAAACTCCTTCATTGGTATATAATCCCCCTGCACTCCGCCACCCCCACCCCGAGAATACTCCACTCTGCAACCATCATTCCGAACTCTTATGATAATCCTAATGCTTTTTAATATATTGCTTTTTTTAATATATTTTTTAATATATTGCTTTTAAGCTGTTCTCTCCCTCATCAGCTTCAATGCAGTATACATAACTCACTTTTAAACATGGTAGAGAAGAGAAGGCTCTTTATAACCCGATCCAATCACTTTCAAATCACAATGATGTCTATACACTTCAATCAAAGTAAAATATTAGTACTTCATGTCATATTAAGTTTACCTGTCTTTGAGTCTCTCTTTACCTAGTCAACATCTATTCTTTTTTTAATTGCTATTTTAATGAAAGTTTATAGAAAACTTAGATTTCATTCATTCATTGTTGGACATTTTCCTCCCCTGTTAGCTTTTCTTAAAAAAAATTCATTCATAATTGCACAATTTCCTCCCCAACCCCCAAGTCTACTTTGTTATGTACCTCTTATTCTGGACTGTTGTCATGCAAATACCTCATCATATATTTTCTTAAAGAGTTCTCTATTCTTTCTTGTACAATTGGCTCTACTATCTGCAAAGGCTGTTCCAGTTCCCCCAGGAGCTGTAGCTGCTCCTTCTCTATGCCCTGGAGTACCTAGTACACTTAGTTTAGTGGAACATTTATCACATTTCTATCTGTCACATCCTTAAGGGTAATGAGTGGCTTATCTTTCTAGCCTCAACCCTAGAGTCATGATTACCACTTAGGAGTTAGTCAATAAACATCAAGGAAAGAAATACCGATAATAATTATAAAGCTACAGGAAGCAAGGTTTTTCTGTTGGGCTTTTAATTTTTTTTATTATTTTTGTTTGTGTGTGTGTGTGTGTGTGTGTGTGTGTGTGTGTGTGTACCATCAAATCAGATCTGACTGGTTCAGAAAGAGATTGTTCCTCCTTTCTCCAGCAGAGCATCTGGTGGATTTGAACCGTGCACCTCTGGGATTGCAGTACACCTTCTTGCCACTAGGGGCTTTCTTTAAAATAAATTTTTATTTTATACTGGTTTGCTTACAATGTTCATATAAACTGTTTTTCACACCAGATCTTTCCCACTTCCTTTACCCAACCCTCCTAACCTTTAAATTGTGCGACCCTGTGAGGAATCAAGCTTTAAAGAGTTAAAGAAACAACTAATTATAGATATATGTAAGTTTAGCAAAATGACAGCAAGCCTTTATATAGATGGTTAAGTCTAATCATAATGGATTTTCAGAAAATCCATCCATCAGAAGAAAATGAAAAAAGGAGCTAAAGTGTAAAGACTAGATAGAAAATAACTAGTTAGGAAATAATAGACTAGTTAGGAAATAATAGACTAGACAGGAAATAATCTCTGAAATCAGACAAAAGAGGTAAGTATAGCAGTATTAAGAATATTGAGGAATGGGCCCATCAACAAACGAATGGCTAGAGAAGCTGTGGTATATTCAATGGAATACTACGCAGCATTGAAAAACAAGGAACTCATGCAATATTATTCAAAGTGGGTGACCCTGGAGGACATTATGCTGAGTGAAATATCTCAGTCACAAAGGGACAAATACTGCATGGTGCCACTGTTGTAGAATGGGTATGACATCAGGGTGGGGGTAAGACAGAAAAAACTGGATAAATTATGTATATTGTATTGAAACAGATGAGGGAAAGAACAGATTAGAAGTGATATATGATTGAGTATTATGGTTAGCACAGGAATCCAGAATTAAGGTTGCATAGAGAAGTGTACTTGGGGTGGGGGTGGGGAGAAGGGACGTGGGAACTGTATACTAATGAAGGAATTTTTTTTTCTTTTTTTATTTTTTTTCCTCTCTTCAGAGGGGGAAGCAAGCTGGTGGGGAGGGGTGGACAGGGAGAAAATTGAGGCAATGAATGAATGGAAATCCAAAACCTCTGTAAAATAAATAAATACATTTAAAATAAAAAGAATATTGAGGAATGATGGAGCAATGAATGACAAGAATTTTAAAGAAGAACCACTAAGCCCAGCAATTAATTATATGTGCAAGAAGGAAATAGAAAACCTAGAAAGATAAAAGTTTGGAATGAGAAATAAAAATTATTTCTAAAACATAAGGAGTTTTATGGCAAAAGATGATGTCCCAGTATTAAGACCTTGGCGATAGGTGACCTGAAGACATATTTTAATCACTGTTGCCAACTTATTCTAATAAAACAAACATCATTTGTTTACCTCTTTGCCCGCTCCAGGTCATCATTGGCCTGCTCCAGTTCTCTCACATACTTATGTAACTGCTCCTTGATAGCCCGCGTCTGACTTAAATCATCTTCTAATACTGAGACTTGCTTGTAGCTCTGTGCATACTGATGCTCTAGTTTCTCCTAAAGGTATGCGTATAGGAAAGGAAGTAAATGTTATTAACATATAGTTTTCCTTAATGGTTTAAAAAAAAATTCAAGCAAAAAAACATAATTTTCCTGAACCTTAGCTAACAGATCTTATCCTTTTAAAAATATTATAAAACTAAATGACATATGCTAAGTACCTTTACTCAGAAACATTTAGGTTATCAACCAGTCTCAGAACAAATTTTAATAATCTCTTATCTGAAAAGATGGTCACAAAATCTCTTCTCAAAAACCTCAAACTTGGAAGAAAACCTCTGGGTTTTCCAGCTGACTCTAGGCCAAGTACAGAGATACAAACTGCCAGCTGGAAGTTCAAATTCTCTCCTCTATGCCTGTCCTCCCCAACTTCCAAACCACCCCACCCACTCCCCAGACACAGAAACACCTTCAAGCATTTGGCTTAGATAGATGGTTGCAGACCAGCAATTTCCTCCTCTTGAGAATTCCTTTTTAGAAGAGTTTTTAATTTTATATTGATCTGCTTACCAAGTTATTATACATTGTTTCACATTATACTTCATTCACAGTGCATTTCATACAATAATTCCCATGCATTATGTTTTATAAAATCAATCACCATCAGACCTTGCCCATAATTACCCTGTCTTTACAGGTCCCCACTGGATCCTTCCTATTTCTTTCAAACTGTTCAACCCTGTGGTTTTACCCCTACCCAAATTCATCCTTCTGCTCCCACCCTTAAGCCAAACAAGACTCTAAAATTGAAGGGCTATTATGATCAACCATGAAATTATTTTATATCAATGTAATTTAAAAGTATTACAGAATGAGACAATCTACTTATCAAAGCAGGCAAACAGGGCACTTTAGGAAGCTATAATAATTACAATAAATATTATAACTAGAAAACTGACATTACTATCAAGTTGTTTTTTGTTTTTTTCTTTTTTATTATTAGTTTTATTGAAAGTTTAGAGAGACTT
>NW_006400036.1:2986231-3017560 GCF_000299155.1 Elephantulus edwardii
AAAAGAAAAACTCCCTCATTGGTACACAATCCCCCCACACCTCCCCAAACCCCACCCCTTACCCCCAAATATAATCCACTCTGCAACCCTCATTGCGTACTCCTACGATAAAAATAATGCCCTAAAAAAATATAATACTTTTAGACTATTCTCTCCCTCATAGACTTCTTAATTGAGATTTTAAAGAAAGTTTACAGAGAATTTGGATTTCCATTCATTCAATGTTGCACATTTTCTTCCCTGCCCCTTCTGCCCCCAGTTTGCTTTTTTCTTTGAAAAAAAAATTCTTTCATTGTTATACAGCCCCCTCCCCACAGTCCACTTTAATATGTAGCTCTTATTCTGGACACTTGTCATGCCAAAAATACCTAATCAATATTTCAATATTCCTTTTATTCAGTTCTCTCCCTCATCTATTTCAGTGTCGTGTACATTATTTATCCCCTTTTCTTATTTTCCCCCCAACTTCCATGTCAGTCCTGTTTTATAACAGTATTTATTTGTCTTTTTGTGACTGAGATATTTCACTCAGCATAATATCCTCCATGGTTACCCATCTGTAGAGTAGTTAATGAGTTCTTTGTTTGTCATACTATTAAGTTTTAAGTGAACGCCCAAATGTTCAATTCTTCTTTGGTTCAAAAAATTTTTTTTTCTTTTAAGCCCCTAAAATTGCCTTAAACCCCTTTTTCTACTTTTTTTATTGTCTGCAATAAAAATTGCTCTAAAGTGTAACCTGAACAAGAGAATTCTCATTTTAATAAAATCCAGCACATCAGACACTGACTTATACTGCCACAATTACCTTTAATGCTTCCACTTCATATTTCAGTCTTTGGTTATCAGCTTGTAAGTCTCTATTCCTCTGTTCAGCCTGTACCAACTGTGCCTCCAACTCTGCTTCTAATTCTCTGCTTCCTTCCTGGAATTCCACTAGTTCATCTCGAGCTTCCTGGAAGCTAATCAGAAACAAAGTGGAGAAAATTAGAGAATAAATCACAAGGATCATCTAGAATATTTAATTCAGATTAGATATTTTAGGCTAGGTCCCAATGTTAATATTTATAAACAAAACCAAACTCCTTTCCACTGAGTGTATCCGCATCCACAGTAACTTGACAGGGCAGAACAGAACTGTCCCAGGCAGCCTCCCAAGCTAAAAATCCATAGAAGATGTAGACTCGGGCTGCCACCTTTTTCTCCCACAGAGTGGCAGCCACCTTTAGCAACCAAGAGCTTAACTACTGCACTAAGACTCATTAATTCTACTTTGGAATAGGCAGGTTTACAAGTGGATCAATATCATTAACTCCAATAGGAGAGAAAATGCATCATTTTCATGAATTCAAATTTAGCATCTCCTTCAACTGTTCAATAGAAATCACAGATATTTCATTCACATCACAACAGAGTTGCTGCAGATTCCTTTAAATATAATTTCTTCTCATCACCAGCCTGAAACTGACTTTCAATATTGTAGGAAGCCATCCTGAGTACACCCCTCTCCATCTCTGGGACTACGCCTACCTCTTAAATCAGCACCTGTATATCAACACCTAGGGGCATGCCCCTCCCTCTCTTTTGTAAACTGATAACCTAGGGCTGGGTTCCCTGGCAGCCCGGCCTACTCCGCTGCCTATTTATAGCAGAATTCATCGAATAAATTTGGGCTTGATCAGGAATCTTTGTCTTGCCCCAATCTCTCGTGTCCCTGCTCCTCTTTTAATCTGCACAGGTTCCACTCTAGAACACGTATGAACCCGCAGGTCGGTTTCAGCCGCGGTTACACAATATAATTGTTTTCCTCTGTCATTGTATTATTCCATCTTATGCACTTAAAAATATTATTCTAAGAATACTAGTCCTCAGGCTATTCAATAGCACACACACAAATAAAAAGATTAAAAGTCTCTGCCTTAGCCATAGACCTTCTATATCCACCAGTACAAATATATTAATTAGCTTCTTGATAACCATGAAATAGCTATACTAGGTTTAATGAAGCTTAGCAAATTCCATTAATCAAAGTAGGAAAATACACCAAATATTTTTAAAAGATTGCATTTTAAAAAACTTAAGCCATGCTTTGGCGCTTAAAAAGTTACAAATGAAAAGTTTTCCCAACTCAGTAAAATAATTTACATTTTCTAACTTGCTCTATAACCTCTGAGCTCTTCTCCCTACCACCAGCTCTATACCTGCTCTAGATACTGAGAGCATCTGCCTGAAGAGAGTAAGTATCTGCTGAATGGAGACCTGAACAGCTTATCAGACTCTCCAAACACCCCAAATAAGCAGGCAGAATCCGTGTCCACACAGCAGGCCAAGTGTAGTAATAAGCAGTAAAGGTAATAAACAAAAGACTTAAGGCATTTTAAACAATTTAAACATTAGCCATGTTACGGCTATTTCTAGAATCCTGACTCCTAACCTTAAAGTCTAAATAAATGTAGCTTTATGTTTAAAACAAAACAAAAGTCAGACATGATATGGTCCATATGCCCTCTCTGTTTTTACTGTGCTGGTCAACATTACCTTTGTTTATACTTCAAGGAAAGTTCTTTCCAATAAGCAGTTTCCTCCTTTAAACTTGAAAAATCTGGTATATCTTCACCATCCATGATCAAGAATACCTGTAAAGTATTAAAGACAAGCAATAAACTAAACAGAGAACATAGGAATCTACATAAAAATATAAAACCTTAACTCTAAATATGTATTTTGGAGAGAGTCAAACATAGAAGATTCTTTATAAGTGGTTAACTAATATCTATGAGGCAAATAACTCACTCTCTGAGACCATTAATACTGTGGATGAAATAAGATTAACCAAGTCTCTTACGGCACTTTTGGCTATAGCCACTGGGTGCATTAACCCCACAGAAACATCTTGAATACAGGGCTCCAGAATTTGATATATGGTCAGTTGTTAGCGAGTTTTACTGATAGCTAAAAGGCAAAATGTCTGCACGAGTTCAAATCCATTAGCTGTTCCTCCAAAGAAACATGCGGAGCCTTCTCATGATTTACAGCCTCAAAAGCAAGATAAAGGGTCGTGATGAGTTACAATTACTTAAGAGCAGTTGAGTTTTTGAGGTCTTCTGAGATCCAAGTGACAGAAACAAGTACACTGTAGAGTAACTGCTACTACAAGTCAGTTTCTGTTGTACAACTGCTTCAAGTCCATGTTGGAAATGTTTTATGCCAGGTAACCCTACTAGAAAATTAAACATCACTTTTCCAATAATTACTACAGTGAACCTGTGAGAGAAAGCCTTTCAAAGGACTGCCTTCTTTTTCCTGGTCTTACAAGTTTTCCACCTTTGAAGTGTACTGTACTAACATTGTACATTGCACTCTATTGGTGGAAAACAGCTCTGTGTTCATTCTCTGACAGGTTTCCACCTTGCACAGGTTCCTATCTTTGCAGGTTTTGTGTCATTATCACATTCCTTTAAAGCTCTCTGATAATTATTTTTTTAAGTCTGAAGCTAATTCTTCAACTTCAATGTTCTTTCTGCAAAATGACCATGGCCTGGATTAGGCGCACCTTAATCTCTAGACTGACATCATTGCTTTTCAGCACTCTGGAGAGGTCCCTTACAGCTTATTTTCCCAGTGCTATTCATTTTTTATTTCCTGACTGCTAGTGCTAAGAGTGCACCCAACCCCCATGTATCAGAGATGATGAGGATGGTGCAGGAGAGGTCAGGATTCAGGTTTGCTGTTTACAGGGAAGCTATGAGTAGTACTCAACTTGACAGCACCTAACAACATGTAGGAGTGCATTTGCACTCTGTGTTCCCTATTAGGCTCTGTGTTATTCTTATTAATTTCTATTCTAGCACAACGCCTACATAGGAGATATTTAATAATAGTTACTGAATTAAATAAAAAAATTATTTACACTAATACATATATTATTGAATATATCCTGGACCGCTAGGAAAACAAATAGATTTGTCCTAGAGAGAGTGAGACCAGGCTGCTCCTTGGTGGCAAGGATTCTGAAGCTTTATCTGATATAATTTGGACATGCTGCAAGACAGAAATGATCCTTGGAAAGGGACATCGTATCTGGGAGGGTGGAGAGACAGCCCAAGAGAGGAAGACCCTCATTGAGATGAATTGATTCAGTGACTAGGGTAATGGGGAAAGCTGTGTCAGAGACAATAAGGTGGGATCAGGATAAAGCAGGGTTTAGGTCTGTTGTACATAGGGTGGGTCGCTATGAGTCGTAGGCGACTCACTGGCACATAACAACAACAACTGCACATACTGGCCAGCAAACACTTCAAGACTACATGAGAAAAAGTTTGGGGAAAAGATATAACAAATATAATTTTACAATATTAAAAAACGAATGTGGTTTCATAAATATATAAATATGCATATAGATATATATGTACATATGTGTACATGACACAACATGGGTAGCTGAAAAGAAGACCTGTGGCACACAAAAACTATATAGCCTTTGGTATCAATTACATACACTTCAACATAAAGAAAACCATAATCTTCACATCTGTCAAAGATTTCATTTTACACCTATAATGGGAGAGAACAAAATGGATGAAAAGGACCTTCTAAGAATCAAATTCCTATTCAAAAAATACTCTGACAGCGTAACAAGGAAACTCACAGACTGAGAAAAAATATTTAGCAATCACATATCTGATAATGGAATTCTATCTAAAAGTTACAGAATACTGCAGCACCTCAACAAAAAAAAGGTTAACTACCCAATCACAAAATGGGCACAGATATGAACTGACACTTCACAAAAGAAGACATTCAGAGAGCAAACACATGAAGACATGTTCAAAATACCTAGCTATCAGAGAGATGCAAATCAAACAACAAATGCTGGTGAAGTGGTAGAGAGATTATAACCCTTATTCACTGCTGACGGATGTAAAATGTTACAGTTACTATGGAAAGTGGTCTGGCGCTTTCTCAAAAAGCTGGAAATACTGATCCTTTTCCAATTCATAAGCATGATGATTGGGAGTTCATACTTCTGTATGACATGTGCCACCTTTTAAACCATGTTATGACATAGGCACGCTGCCTATCTGACATGAAAAAAAGGGGGCGGGGGAAGCTGGAAATAGAAGTATCATCTGATCCAGCAATTCCACTACTGGGAATATACCCTAAAGAAACCAGAGCCATGACTCAGACAGATGTATGCACACCTATGTTTATTGCTGCATTATTCACAACAGCAAAAAGAAGCTACTCAAGTGCCTATCAACAAATGAATGGATTAAAAACTATGGTACATTTCAGCACTGAAAAATAACGATCTCCAAACATTACACAACATGGGGGAGGCGGGAGGACATTATCCTGAATGAAATATCTCAGTCACACAAGGACAAATACTGCATAACACTGTTATAAATTAGGACAGACATGAAGGGCTTGGGGAGAGAATGGGAAAAGAATAGATAATGAACAATGAATTAGAATAGACTGGGGAAGAATTGTCTGAAAAGAATATATGATTAAGCATCATATGTATGAGAACAATCTGGAAGAAGAGGTGCATTTAGGAGTGAATTGGGGGAAAAGAATGTTCAACAATGAAAAAATAATAAATTATTAAAAAATAGGAAAAGAAAAATATTTCCTTTTACTTAAATCTACAATCACCACCTACAGAAGCAGCAGTCAAGCAATCAAACAACATATTGCACTGTATAACTACTGCAAGCCTCAAATAGCTGAACAAAGAAATTCCATATAGGCCAGCTATTCCACTGCCTGGACTATACCTTACAAGAATGAGAACTAAGGCACAAATGGAGACTCATACACCAATGTCCATAGCAGCATTACTCACCATCGCAAGAACATGGAACCAGCCCAAATGTCCAACCATAATCAAACGGATTGAAAAATCATGGTACATTCACATGACGGAATACTATGCAACACACAGGAACAATAATTTTTTAAATTACTACCTACCTTGGGTGGAACTGGAGAGTATTATGCTAAATTAACTAACTCAGTCCCATAAGGACAAATATTGCATAAGGCCATTATTGTAGAACGAGTATGAGGACCCAAGGGGGGGAAGGGAGGAAGCAGAAGGTGGAGGATCAAAGGAGGGAGTGTTAATTATAGGACTGCACAATGTGATGGGTAGAGGGCAGGAGTGAAAAAATGGGAAAGACCTTGTGTGAAAAACAATGTATACAAACTTTGCAAATAGACCAGTAATAAATAAATACATAAATAAATAATTCTAGTAAACCCTAAAAAAAAAAAACAACCCAAACCAAAAACCTGTTGCAAGGACTTCTTTAAAGTACTAAAGAGCGAAAGTGTTCCTGACCCAAGCCATATTTTCACTCATTTCATATGTACGTGAACATTGGACAATGAATTAAGACAAAATGATGTTTTTGAGTTGTGGTACTGGCAAAGAACACTGAATTTTCCATGAGATGTAAAAAAAGCAAACAAATTTAACTTGGAAAAAATGCAACCAGAAATTTCCCAAGAGGCAAGGATGGCAAGACTTCATCTCACATTCTTGCTGCTGTTGTTAGATTCTGAGTCGACTACGACTCATAACAACCCTATGACAACAGATCCTATACTGTACCATCTTCACAATCCCTGACACATTTGAGTCTTTGGTTTCTTCCTTTCTCCTTTCAGGTGACTGCAAAGACTCAGAGAAAAACTATAGAACCATAGTGTCATGTACACTGAAACCAAAAGAACTAGCTTCTGTCCAATGCCTGCTTCCAGGTGTGATCAGGAGACCACAACAGATGGATTCCCAGAGAAAGGGAGAAAACATGGTACAGTACAGAACTACTGCACTGGTTAAGACTAAAGGCCGCCCAGAGGCCATTCTTCAGCTAAATAACACTCTAGTTAGTTCACTGAGCCAATCAGAACCCATGTATACGGCACTACTTTGAAAAATCACATATTATGAAACTACACGGTCAAATATTCAAGCAAAAATGAAGACATTAAAGTAGTAAGGAAACAAGATTACTGGAAACAGAGTCCAGAACAGAATCAATGAAACATTGGAACATTAGGAAAACTGTAACCAATGTCCTTGAGCAATTTGTGTAGAAATTGTTAAATAAAAACCTAATTTGCCATTCAAAATTTCACTGAAAATATAATATTGTTTATAAAAATAATAAAAACTCAAGATAAGCTTTAAAAATAAACAGGAAATAACTTCGAATTACAAAGAAGTTGGAAAGTTTAGCAAAAGCTCAGTCACACATTTGAATGGCCAATAAACATAAATGCTCAAGACCATTAACTATTACAGACACAAATCAACAAGATATCATCTCACCCCAGCAACAATGGCAAAATTCACTAAGACAGTAAATAACTCAAGTGAAGGTGTGGAAAGGCTGAGGGGAATGCAAAACAGTACAACCATTATGGAAAGCAATCTGGTAAAGCAGGGAAAAGAAACACCATTTGATCCAGCAATACCACTGTTGTTTGTGCTAACTGCTGTTGAGTATGACCCATTAGCAACTCTATGAACAACAGATCTGAAAACCCTGTCCTATCCTGTTCCATCCTCACAATCTCTGACACACTTGAGCCCACTGATGTAGTCATTATGTCAATCTAGCTGGTTGAGGGTCTTACTCTCTTTTGCCACCCCTCCACCTTCCCAAGCATCATGTCCTTCTCCGAGGAACAGCCTCTCTTACCAACAGGCTCAAAGTATGTGAGAAGTTTTATCATCTTTGCCTCCTAGGAGAACTTAGACTGCACCTTCTCCAAGACACATCTGTTTATTCTTCTGGCAGTCTATGGAATATGCGGTACTCTTCTACAACACCACAGTTCAAAGGCATCAATTCTCTGTCATCTTTATTCAATGTCCAGCTCTCAGATGCACACCAAGTGACTGAACAGATCATGACCTGAATCAGGTGGACCCAAGTCCTCAAACTAATCCATCATCCAAGTAATTTGGAAAAGTCCCTTACTACAACAGACTTTCCCAGTGCAATGTTTCCTGATTTTCTGAATGGTAGTACCAAGTGCTCTGACAGTGGATCCAAGTAAGATACTAGGTATATAACCCCCCCAAAAAAACCCAACAAGCCAAGATCTGTGACACAAACAGAAGATATATGCACACTTATACTGCTGCTATTCTTGTGTGTCATCAAGTCATAACTGACCCACAGCTGACATCTATGTGAGTTTTCAGAGGCTGTAAATCACATGGGAGGAGACTGTCCATCTTATTGTAGCATTATTTACAATAACAAAGAGATTAAAACAACCCAGGTACTCATCAACAAAAAATAGGTTTGTTTAAAGAAAAGAAAAAACCCAAACTACTCACCAATGGAGTATTATGCAACACAAAAAAGAGAATTCACAAATGCTGGAGAACACGGATGAATCTAGAGGACATTATGCTGGGTAAAATAAGTCAGTCACAAAAGGACTATTGTAATAATGTCACTAGTATAAAAAGCTAGTTAAGAGGTTTACACACAGAACTATTCTTGGATCATAACAGGGATGGAGAGAGAGAAAAAAGGGAGTAAAAATTAGTAAGTAAATATCTATGCAGCATGCATTACTATCAAGTCAGTCCTTCCAAAGGTTTTCAAGGCTGTCAATCACATGGAGTTCTGGTGGCCTAACAGTAATGTGTTATACTGCCAAGTCAATGGCAAGCAGTTCAAATCCAGCAGCAGCTCTGCAGAAGAAAGGAAATTTCCTCCAGTCTCTACAAAAACCTACTATGAGTCAGTTGATTACAGGGCACCTAGCAACATAACAAATCACATGGGAGGAGACTGCCCATCTTTCTCCTGCTGAGCTGCTAGTGAGGTTAGCAGCACAAATCCCTACAGACGCTGCCACCAAAGCTTACAAGCTACCCTAGTAACAGACACATAATAAAATGAGTGAAAGGAAAGGTAATATACAATAAAGGGATTACCAATACAATATTAAAGAACAAAGACAAAGATACAAGGAAGTATGGAAAGATTACTGGAAATCAGAATTAAAGAGAAGTGATAACTACATCATAGGTACTGAAATTAATGTTCAAGAACAAAATGTGTATCAATGGTTGCATGAAAAATTAATTGGTTTTATAAATTTTCAAATTACAAGTGACGGAAAAAAACTGAAGGGAATTTACAACCAGGAGAAGATAAAATAGATGAATGGGACCTTCTAAGAATCAAATCCCTATGCGCACCCAGAAACTTCTCTAACAGGGTAAAAAGGGAAGCCACAGACTGGGAAAAAGTTTTTGGTAATGACATGTCAGACAAGGGACTTATATCTAGAATTTATAAAATACTCGAGGCACCACAACAAGATAAAGGAGAATAATCCAATTGAAAAATGGGCACAGGATATGAACAGACACTTCACCAAGAAAGACATTTAGATGGCCAACAAGCACATGAAGAAATGTTCAAAATCCCTAGCCCTGAGAGAGATGCAAATCAAGACAACCATGAGATATCATCTCACTCCAGTAAGACTAGCAAAATTTAACAGAACAGCAAGCAACAAATGCTGGTGAGGTTGTAGAGAGACTGGAACCCTTATTCACTGTTGGTGGGAGTGTAAAATGGTGCAACCACTGTGGAAAGCACTGTGGCGCTTTCTCAAAAAGTTGCAAATAAAGATACCATTTGACCCAGCAATTCCACTACTGGGTATATACCCTAAAGAGACCATAAATGACATCCAAGTAGATGTATGTATACCCATGTTTATCGCGGCTTTGTTTACAATAGCAAGGAGTTGGAAACAACCTAAATGCCTATCAACAAACGAATGGGTAGAGAAGCTGTGGTCTATTCGCACAATGGAATACTATGCTGCATTGAAGAACAAGGAACTCATACAATATTATTTGAAATGGGTGACCCTGGAGGACATTATGCTGAGTGAGGATCTCAGTCACAAAGGGACAAATGCTATATGGTGCCACTGTTGTAGAATGAAGCTGGCATTGGGGTGGGGTAAGACTGAGAAAAACTGGATGAAATATGTTTACGGCATTGAAGTCTATGGGGGAGAGAAGAGTCTAAAAGTATTATATTTTAGGGCATTATTTTTATCGTAGGAGTATGCAATGAGGGTTGCAGAGTGGATTATATTTGGGGATTCGGGGATGTGTGTGTGGGATTACGTACCAATGAGGGAGTTTTTCTTTTGCGTTTGAAGGATAGGAGCAAGGGGGGGGGGTGTGCGGGGAGAAGGGTGCAACAATGAATGAATGGAATTCCAAAATCTCTGTAAATGTTCACTGAAATGAAAAATAAACTAAATAAAAAAAATAATAACTGAAGGGAAAAAATCTCCACCACAGGCAATAGAGAATTTCCATTTCACAGTGGATACTGCCCAAAAAATTGCAAGTGTTGTTTTTAATGGAATAAAATTAAAATGTAACTGTATACACTTTACTTCCTTTGAGGCCTACTACCAATCTTCTTTCTTAGTCAAGTCTCTTTTGGCCATACTATCTGTATTACTTACTACCTTGGCATCTGTTAAGTCGATCTCTCACTTGCCTTAATTTACTAATTATTTCAAAAGTTCTTTGCAGCATGGATCCTCGATATATTTTGCCTTCCCTCATAGCACCAAGCATAACGCCTTATTCAGAGATAGTACTTAACAACGGCAAACATTTACCGAGCACATTCTGTGTACCAGACATGGTTAGGCACTCACTCAGTCGCTGAGTCTTCTCACTTTTTTAAAATATTTTAATCAGAATGAACTCATTGCTCACCCATTCAGTGGGTTTTCCCAAGGCTGAAAAATCTTATGGAAAGAGAAGGTCCATCTTTTTCCTGAAGAGTGGCTGAGTTTCCAATTCAGTTACCAAATGAAACAAACCACTCTTAAGAGGCTCAGCTTTTTCACATAATGAAGGTTTAGAATCTATTTAGATGATTTATAATATTTCTCCAAATATGCACACTGATTAGTATGCTGTTGTTGTTATGTGCCGTCTAGTCACTTGCAACTTATAGTGACCCTACGCACAAGAGCCCTAAACCCTGCTCTACCCGGTGCCAACCTCACTGTCTCTGACACACCTACTCCCATTACCCCAATCACAGAATCATTTCATCTCATTGATGGTCTTCCTCTCTTGTGCTGTCCCTCCACTCTCCCAAACATGATGTCCCTCTCCAAGGACTTGCAACATGTCCAAAGTATGTCAGATAAAACTTCAGAATTCTTGCCTCCAAGGAAAAATCCGGTTTCACCCTCTCCAGGATAAACCTGTTTGTTCTCCTAGCAGTCCATGGTATATTCAACACTTCTCCAAAACGACAGCTCAAAGGCATCAATTCTCTTTCTATCACCCCAGTCACTCTCCAGCTCTCTGACACATAGCACACAACTGCAAAGACTATGGCACAAATCAGGCGCACCATAGTCTCAAGCCTGATGCCACTGTTCTTCAATACTCTGAGAAGTTCCTGACAGCTGACTTTCCCAATGCAATTCATCTCTTGATTTCCTGGCTGCTGGTACCAAGAGTGTTGATTGTCGAACCAAGCAAACTAAAACTGTTAACAATCTCAATCTCTTCACCACCTGTCATGATGCTGCCAATTGGCCCAGTGGTGAGAATCTTTGTTTTTGTAATGTTGAGCTCCATATTGAAGGCTGTAGTCCTTGACCTTCTGCAGCAAGTGCTTCAGATCCTCCTCAGTTTCAGCAGAGTTGTGATCTGCATAACACAGGTTGTTGATGAATCTTCCTTCAATCCTGATGCCACATTCCTCTTTGTACAGCCCAGCATCCTGAATGATCTGTTCTACACACAGATTGAAAAGGTATGGAGACAGAAGACATCCCTGACAGAAACCCTTTCCAATTTTGAACCATGCAATGTCTCCTTCCCCTGTTCTGATGACTGCCTCTTGGTTCAAGTATAAGTTTCACATAAGTACAATCAAATGTTCTGGGATTACCATTCTTCTCAGAGTCAACCACAGTTTGTTGTGATCCACTCAGTCAAAAGTCTTTGCATAGTCAATGAAACAGTCAAAAGTCTTTGCATAGTCAATGAAACACAGATAAACAGTTCTCTGGTACTCTCTGCTTTCTGCCAAGATCCCTCTAACATTAGCTATAATACCCTAGTAGTACCACGACCTCTTCTAAACCCAGCCTGAACATCTGGCAGTTTTCTGTTGATGTGTTGCTCCAGTCATTTTTGGAGTATAATGCTGATTAATTTAGAATATTCTGTCCCATCACTCCTTTAAAGTTCCTGATTTCCGGCCTCCTTTCTAAAATGTAGGGATGTGATTTATAACTGTACTTGGATAATAAGGATGCACCTAGCCCAGTAGCAAGAGGTATTGAGATTTCAAAAGAAGATGCAAAGCACTTCAAAGCATCACATGTGGTGCCAACAATTTCTCACAGCTACTGCCTACATAACTGAGGGCAGGGACACACAGAATCAGATAAAGACAGAATTTTAAGTGGTGAGCCTGCAAATCTTATGTCCCTTGAATGTTCAAGTTAAGGTCTTTCAAAAAGTGGTTCCCTAAAATAATGGAATTACATTTTAAATCCATAAACATAGTCGTAAGCAGCTGATAATATGTTCTGTGGCACTAGTCCACTGCTGTTACTACATTAGCACTGGCAACTATATACCAGTGTGCAGCTCAATTATCCAGATTCTCTGATACACAATCTAATTATGGTTTTGCAAAATGTTTTAAGGACCAATAGTGACATAAGCCAAGTTTTGTTGCTACTTTAAATTATACCTTATTCTTCCTTATATAAGAAACCTTTTAAGAGGAAAGTTAAATCTCTCCAGCTAATTCTTACACACAAGACTTCTGTTTTATTTCTAAATCCCTCTGTATCACCAGAAATACAGAAGTTCAAGAAGTATATATAGAACTATTACATAATCTATTTCATTACTCTTTTATTTACTTTTAAAGTGTCACTTTATTTTCTATTTTAATTCCTATTCAAGAATGTCAGTGGATTTACTTCTACCTCACAATGAACACAGTGAAATAATACTATTGAAAGAACTGTTTCTGTAGGGAGTTTTGCTGCTAACCCAAAAGCGATGCCTCTAGGGCAACTCTACTGAGAAAGATGGGCCACTTTCTGCTTGATATACAGCCTCAGAAACCTTGCTGGAAAGGTCAGTTATGAGTCGGTGTGACTTGATGACAGTGAGATGAAAATAACTGGATTATGTCTGGCTTCCATTATGGAACACACTGATAAATGATTCCACAGAAGAGTCTGATCAAAAGGAGGAAAACACAGAAAAAAATTTCAAAATCCCATGGATTCTAGATTTCTGAAGCCACAGAGGGTTGCTGTTATTGTTATGTGCCGTCGAGTCACCTGTGACTCATAGCAGCAATGTACAACAGCCCTAAACCCGGCTCTATCCCTTCCCAATCTTACTGTCTCTGACACACCTATCCCAATTACCCCAGTCACTGAATCAAATCCACCTCATCAAGGGTCTTCCTGCACTGTCCCTCCATTCTTCCAAGCATGACATCCTCTCCAAGAAATGATCCCACCTTCCAACATGTCCAAAGTATGTCAGACGAAAAAAAAAAAAAAAAACACCAAAGTATGTCAGACGAAGCTTCTGAATCCTTGCCTCCAAGGAGCTGCTTGGCTTCACCCTCTCCAGGACAAACTTGTTGGTTCTCCAAGCAGTCCATGGTATATGCAATACTCTTCTCCAGCACCACAACTCTAAGGCATCAATTCTCCTTCTATTATACCTAGTCATTGTCCAGTGTATCAAGTAATTGCAAAGGCCATAGTACAGGCACACCTTAGTGTCCAGACTGACATCGTTGCTCTTCAGTACTCTGGAAAAGTCTCTGACAGCAGACTTTCCCAAAGCAATTCACCTTTTAATATCCTGGCTGTTGGTACCAAGAGTATTGACGGTAGAGCCAAGCAAACTGAAGCTGTTAATAATCTCAATCTCTTCACCATCTATCATGATGCTGCCAATTGGTCTAGGTAAGAATCTATGTTTTCTTGATGTTGAGCTGCAATCCATTAAGACTGAAGCCCTTAACCTTCTACAGCAAGCGCTTCAGGTTCTCCTCAATTTCAACACAAATACGAGCTATACACATGGATTTCACCTGATGGTATGCATAGGAATCAGACTGATTACATCTGTGGGAAAAAATGCTGGAGAAGCTCAATATCAGCTGTGAAAACTAGGCCAGGTGCTGATTGTGAAACGGACCACCAACTAATCAGATGCAAGTTCAAGCTGAAGCTGAGGAAAACTAAATCAAGACCACAGGAACGAAAATTTGACCTTGAGTCTATCCCACCTGAATTTCAAAACCATCTTAGGAACAGGTTTGAGGCCTTGGACATGAATGAATGAAGACCGGATGAGCTATGGGAGGATATCAAGAATATCATCCAAGAAGAATGCAAAAGGTCATTACAAAGAGGAGGAAGAAAAGACCAAGACGAATTTCAGAAGAAATTATGAATATTGCACTAGAGCAAGAAAAAGTTATAAAGGGTTGTTGCTGTTAAGTGTCGTCTAGTCATAGGAGACTCATAGCGACTCTATTACGACCCTGAAACAATGTTTCATGACTTAAACAAAAAAAATATCATCAGACGTCTTCCTAAAACCAAACAATGGTTTAGCTTGATGAGAGAAGAGATTTGCCTTGAGCATTATGCTCTTTTAGGATCAAACTGACAATAGCAACTAAAAGGAACCATCAACGGCAGTGAGTTTGGGTTAATGAGGGAAGAACAATTCAGAAAAGCATGAGACTAGGTATACAACTCTAAGACTGTAATACATGTGACTAAATTGTATATGTAGAAACTGCAGAATTTTATTTTGTATTCTCTACAACAACAAAATATATTTCAAAGAAAAACAGCAAACGGAATTATAACTTTCAGTTGTACAAAATTATCATCTGATGTATGCCAGCCCCATTAAGCATCATCAGTGGAGGATCCACATCAAAAAACGAGAAGCTGGTAAAACTTATTGAAGGCGACCCAGGAGATATCACTGCATAAGGGCTACCAAAGATAATTATCCAGTCTTTTAAACATGAATGACCAACCAAGAACCAATGGGCAAAAGGACATTAACAAAATCCACGTAACTGAGTGGAAACATAATTCAAGAAACGATAATATTTTTTTCTCCTACAAGTAATCTGGAGGGTTATCTCCCACACACTTCCTGAGATAGTAACAAAAGAGGAGAGAAAGTCAACAAACAGGGTAGCAAGAAATACAGCAAGGAAACACTGCATGGTTCAAAACTGGGAAAGGGATGTGTCCTATCTCCATACCTTTTCAATAGAACAGATTATCCGGGAGTCTGGGATCTATGAGGAGAAATGTAGCATCAGGATTGGAGGAAGACTCATCAACAATCTGCATTATGCAGATGACACACCCTGCTTGCTGAAACTCAGAGGAGAACCTAAGGGACTACAGGCTTCAGTATGGATTGAGGCTCAATATCAAGAAAATAAAGATTCTCACCACTGGACCAATTGGCAGCATCAGGATGGATGGTGCAGAGATTGAGACTGTTCACAGCTTTAGTTTGCTTGGCTCCACAATCAACACTCTTGACACTAGAAGCCAGGAAATTAAAAGACGTATTGCAATGGGAAAGTCAGCAGTTAGAGACCTCTCTAAAGTAATGAAGAGCAACAATGTCAGTCTGGAGACTAAGGTGTGCCCAGGCCACGGTCTTTGCAATCACTTGTGCATCAGAGAGCTGGCCAATGACTAGGCATGACAGAAGGAAAATTGACGTCTTGGGCTGGGGTGCTGGAGAAGAGTACTGAATATACCATAGACTGCTAAGAGAAAGAAGAGGTTTGTCTTGGAGAAAGTGAAGCCAGGCTGCTCCTTGGAGGCAAGGATTCTGAAGCTTTGTCTGACATACTTTGGCTAGTCCTTGGAAAGGGACATCATGCTTGATAGGGCGGTGGGATAGCACAGGAGAAGAAGACTCTCAATGAGATGGACTGATTCAGTGACTGGGTTAATGCAGGTAGGTGAGTCAGAGACAGGAAGACTGGCACAGGATAGAGCAGGGTTTAGGGCTGTTGTATGTAGGGCCGCTATGAGTTGCAGGCAACCCACATATAACAACAACAACCATCACCCGCTAGGACTGCAATACACTGAAATTCAACTTGAAGCCTTGTCCATTAGGCACAGAGAGTAATAAAGCCAGTTGGTGGTGCCTAGAAAAATGAGGAAACCCATAAAATGGAGACTATGACTTAAAAACTGCATAAATATGAATCTGGGGTGAAAGCACAATATTTTTGGTAATAAGAATAAAATCAACTACAAGCTCCAGAAAAAATTAAAAAGTATAGGAAAATCCTAACCTTTACATGAAATAGTTATAAATACTCCACAAGAGTCAATTTACTAATTTCATATTGTTTTAAGCAATTGGAATAAGTTTCATAACTTACGGATAGGGAATGTCCATATTTCTTACTTCCTCATTTCTTGCCTCACCTATAAAATTTACTTACTTAAAAAAAAGTAATGCGAAACCCATACTTGGACCAGGAGGCAGTCATCAGAATAGAGCAAGGGAACACTGCATGGTTCAAAATTGTGAAGGGTGTACGCCAGGGATGCATCCTATCTCCATACCTTTTCAACCTATATGCAGAACAGATTATCCGGGAGGCTGGGCTCTATGAGGAGAAATGTGGGGTCAAGATTGGTGGACGATTTATCAACAACCTGCATTATGCGGATGACACAACCCTGCTTGCTGAAACTGAGGAAGACCTGAAGCGGTTGCTGCAGAGGGTCAAGGACTGCAGCCTCCAATATGGATTGAGGCTCAATGTCAAGAAGACAAAGATTCTCACCACTGGGCCAACTGGCAGCATCAGGATGGATGGTGAAGAGATTGAGATTGTTCACAGCTTTGGTTTGCTTGGCTCCACAGTCAACACTCTTGGCATCAAGCGCCAGGAAATTAAAAGACATATTGCCATGGGAAAGTCTGCTGTTAGGGACCTCTCCAAGTACCAAAGAGCAATGGTGTCTCTCTGGAGACTAAGGTGCGTCAGATACAGGCCATGGTCTTGCAATCACTTGTTCTGCATCAGAGAGTTGGGCAATGACCAAGGAGGACAGAAGGAGAATTGATGCCTTTGAGCTGTGGTGCTGGAGAAGAGTATTGAGCATACCATGGACTGCTAGGAAAACAAACAGATTCATTCCGGAAAGGGTTAAACGGCTCCTTGGAGGCAAGGATTCTGAGGCTCCAGCTAACATACTTTGGACATGTTGTAAGGAGAGACAGGTCCTTGGAGAAGGACATCATGCTTGGGAGGGTGGAAGGACAGCACAGGAGGGGAAGGCTCTCTATGAGGTGGATTGATTCAGTGACTGGGGTAATCGGGATGGGAGTGTCAGAGACAGTGCGATTGGCACAGGACAGAGCAGAGTTTAGGGCTGTTGTACATAGGATCGCTATGAGTTGCAAGTGACTCGACGGCACATAACAACAACAACAAGAAAAAAGTAAAAAAAAAATATTTTTTACTTGACTACTTTAAAAAACTATTTCCTATATCATACTAAATTTTTTTTTTTCAGAATTTCAAATATAGCTGCCTTGTGATTTTGATCATAATAAAACTCAAACTCGGTCTTCCTAACTTGAGAATTTCTTTTTCATCTGCAATCACTGGCAGCCATCTCAGTCCCTTCTTTAATTGTCATTCTTTGAACTTTTGCTGGAAGGAGGCCTTTCCAGCACCGAGTCACTGGTGCTACTTCAGTATGTCAACATTTTATTCACTGCTTGTTGTTATGTGCCATCGAGTCGCTTGCAACTCATAGCGACCCTATGTACAACAGCCCTAAACTCTGCTCTGTCCTCTGCCAATCGTGCTGTCTCCGATACAGCCATAGCGATTATCCCAGTTACTGAATCAATCCACCTCATAGAGGGCCTTCCCCTCCTGCGCTGTCCCTCCACCCTCCCAAGCATGATGTCCCTCTCCAAGAACCGGTCCCTTCTTACAACATGTCCAAAGTATGTTAGACGAAGCCTCAGAATCCTTGCCTCCAAGGAGGAGCCTGGTTTAACCCTCTCAGGGATGAATCTGTTTGTTTTCCTAGCAGTCCATGGTACCCTCAATACTCTTCTCCAGCACCACAGCTCAAAGGCATCAATTCTCCTTCTATCCTCCTTGGTCACTGTCCAACTCTCTGATGTCTAACAAGTGACTGCAAAGACCATGGCCTGTATCAGAAGCATCTTAGTCTCCAGAGAGACACCATTGTTCTTCGGGACTTTCCCATCGCAATATGTCTTTTAATTTCCTGGCGCTTGGTGCCAAGAGTGTTGACTGTGGAGCCAAGCCAATCAAAGGTGTTAATCTTTTCACCATCCATTCTGTGCTGCCAACTGGCCCAGTGGTGAGAATCTTTGTCTTCCTGACATTGAACCTCAATCCATATAGGAGGCTGCAGTCCTTGGCCCTCTGCAGCAAGCGCTTCAGGTCCTCCTAAGTTTCAGCAAGCAGGGTTGTGTCATCTGCCTAACGCAGATTGTTGATAGATCTTCCACCAATCCTGATGCTACAATATTCACTGGTAGGATAATTTTCTAGGTATCTGGGTGGCAGACTTTGCACTGAACTACTAATCTAAAAGTTAGTAGTTCAAACTCACTCAGTGGAAGAAAAATCATGTGCTCCTCCATAAAGATTAATGCTTAGAAAACAATCTACTTTTAACAAAAGGGGTCACCACCAATCAGAACAAACTCAACAGCAATGTGTCTGGTTTCTTTTGGTTAGGAATCATTTTTCTTCTATCTTTTCTGTACTTCTGTAACTGTGCAGCATTTGATGAAACTGCTAATGGCATGGATCAATGTTACTATGTATCTAATTTGTTATCTTTGTTCTTTCAGGGCTTATATTTGAATGTGGACCACCCCTTCCTACAATAGGACTAGAGGTTTTTTACCTATAAATGTTATCATTCATATGGTTTTACTGTTTGACCCACTTCTACATTACCAGAGGCAGTTAGTACTATGAAGAGTTAAGTTGTTGGGAAAGGAGCTTAACTGTTTACACTGCTCAGTAAGGAGTAAAGTATCCATTTGCCACTGACAAACTGAATAGGGCCATATATTTAACACAACTACCAACTTTTCCATAGTCTTCTGGTGACTCAAGTTTCAAATAATCTTTGCCATGAAGTTTCATAGAGATTTAGCTCTATGCTTTGTACCCACCTGTCCAACTGCTTACTTCTATGTCAAATATTAGCAAAATTTTTAATGTGTTTTTAGCCCACATGTACTATTTACTTGTGAACTCAATGTTAACTACAGTTTGTTTCTCTGTGTGTGTGTGTGTTAAGAGGCTACTTTCACAACTAATCACTATGACAACCTCTACTAGACACTTTTTACTGGAATGAGCTCTATAATTTATAAAACAGACTAAAAACTAAAACCACTGCTAATGAATCAATTCCAACTCAAACAACCCTGTACAGGGGCCGGGGGGAGAAAAAAAAAACAACAAACAACCCTGTACAAAGCATTGTAAAATATTTAAGCAGAAAACAAGCACAAGAGTAGTGCAGCACGGCATACTGCGTAAGAGCGACTGTTTTAATTTCAACTCCTCTACTTAGTAAGTAAGAAATACCATAATGCATGTGTTGGGCTGCTAAAAGGAAGACTGGCAGTTCAAATGGGTCAGCTACTCTGTGGGAGAAAGATGTGGTGGTCTTTTCCCATGAAGATTTATAACCTCCAAGGAGTTGATTAGATATTGTCCATTAATTCATTACATTAATCAATGGCAATGAAGGTTATAGGACAAAATGTCTTGAGTTTGCTTGAAAAATCAATAGGATCTGTAAACCTTCCATTAAAGTAAAAATAAATTCCTAATTTTAAAATAGGAAGCCCCATGGAGGGTTGTCATAAGTCAAATTATTTCATGGTAGTAAGTTTGATTTGGTTGGTTTACTTATCAATGAAGAAACCTTAGACAAGTTATTTAACCACTCATTTCCCTATCTTTCATATGGAGAAAATAACTAAAATGGAGTTGTTATAATAAGTGAGTATTTGTAAAGTACTAGAACAGAGCCTGGCACATGGTAAATGCAGTATAAAAGTTCCTTAATGTCTAAAAAAACGTTAAGTAAAAAAAAAAAAAAGTAGCTCAGCAGTGGAACTTTCAAGTATAACCACTGTAAAAGTACTACTGAATTTATAACATACAAACAATCCCTTTAAAAATCACTTCTGGCAGTCCTGAAGGCATGTGGTTTGAATCCACCAGATGCTCTGCTGGAGAAGGAGGGGCAATCTCTTCCTGTACCAGTCAGATCCAATTTGAAGGTACACACACAGAAAATAATAAAATAAATTTGGGGGGAAAAATCACTTCTGAAAGCTCTACATAATATTCCAGTAATAATACCACCATTACTGACAATTTCTCAACTTGTCTTGGGATAATCATTAAAAGCCAGATAAAGAACTAAGCAAGTCCTTACTTTATAATTTTACCTCATTTTATTACTTCCTAATTAGTATTATTCCACTTTATGTAACTTTATTTTATCAGACCTAATCTTTCTAAAAACCAGATTCTTAGCAAATGACAAAAATGCATTAACCTCTCCTAATAGTCAAAGCCATTTCAAGGGCTTCAAAGACAGTTTGCTCAGTTGTGCTTCAAGTCACAGTGAAAGGAGGTGTTCACCAAGTTATCTGATACTATGTAACTGGAGATATATGGTATCAAGTTAGCCAATACAGAAAACTACACTGCTAAAAAAAGGGGTGGGGGATTGCCTTAATGATACATCTACAATCTTCTGAAGGCAAAATGAACATAGATAATTACATACCCTAACTAATCCATGTTTCAATGTCTCACGCAAAAGGAGTGTAAGTCTTATAAACATGGCAACTTGTACATCAGGTATTATCAAACTATGTATGGCTTTAAAATTTAAACAACCTATCCAAAAACTTAACATTTTTAAAGATATTTGCCATATGTGTTGCCTTAAAAAAAATCTACTTTATGTGACATTTCTTCACAGTCACAGATGTAAGAATGCTGGAAATTCTTCACTCCTCTCAAAGGTAACATTTTAAAAATTTTTGGCTTTTCAAAGATGATCATAATTATGATCTTCCTTTTGCTCCTATCAAACTACTTTTTCTACCTTATCAACTGCTCAGAAATCTTTATGATAAATTATAAGCTCTAGTCACCAAATTTGTCTCCTCCACATTGCTTAAAGAGAATAAATTTTGCAGATGTCACCCAGGCATGGCTAGTGGTTTTACTGAGACATTTACTGATTTTAAGTGCTCCTTCTTCTTGTTGTTTGGTACTGTAGTGTCTGAACCAACCCACAACTGACCCTCCAGTGGGGTTTCAGAGGCAGTAAATCACACAAGAGGAGACTGACCATCTTTCTTCCAAAGATCTTGTTGGTGGGTTCAAACTGAGTACCTTTGCCTTGGCAGCATGATTCCTTATCACTAAGCTACCAAAGCTACCCTAAGTATTTCTTCTCCATCTTCAATTTATTTAATTTCAAAGATCAAAACAAACTTCATAGAAACCAACCCCAGAACTTTAGCTTCTGAATATCGAGCAACTTACAACTGACAGAGGTCAACTTCTATCCAGACTAGCCATTTTCTTTGTTCACTAATGCTCTCCAATTTTAGATAATAATCATTTTAATACTAATTCAGGAGAGATGCCCTCCTAAGTTTTTCCATTACCCTGCCTCATAATTAAGATAGAGCAATATAGTTTCTCAGACTAAATAGTAACCAATAAACAAGCTTCAAAGTAGGATTTTTAATAGGAGTTCTTATCCTCAGTAAATCTGTTCAACTATATTTTACTAAATCATTTGCCAAGTTCTCGTATATCGTTAAGTCAACCATCCTGCCTTGCTTGCTTAGCTCAAGAGAGGGCGAAAATCCTGGGAAAAGAAATGAAAATTCGGGGCCCAAGGACTGGGCCAACCAGTTAGTTGGTCGGAACCAAGCATATAAATCACTGACCACCTCCCCACCCCGAGATTCGGTTTTACCAACGTCGAACAGCGAGGAGGTTGTCACAACCACAACCTGCCTGCGATCAAAAGCGATGGCCAAAGTGCTCAGAGCGGCGTGCCGGCGCCTACAGAGGAAACGGAGTCACTTCCTTTACAAAACTTGCAGGGTTATCGCGTTGCTTACCAGAAAAAAATAGAAGGGGCGAGCAATAGCAACCAGAACCCGAGCGGGGACACTTCCTGAGCTTCAAGGGGGATGACTCGCAGCTGGGCGTCGCGGGAATGCCACGGGCGGCCGAGGGGGCGACTTTGCGCTCGCCTCCACGGGAGTCACCTGCACAGAATCCACCTGCTCCAAACAGCCCTTCGCGGAGGGGCTCCGGGGAGAGTGCAGGAGGGCTGGGCGCGCCGCTGCCACCTCCGGCGGGGACACTCCTTGCGCCACCACACGGCCCCAGACAGCGCTGCAGCGCACCGCCTCCATCCTCCTTCGCTCACCCCGCCCGGGACGCCACATCTCCCCGGGGCCGCCAGGCTCGCCCCCTTCCGGCACCACTGGAGGGCCACGCCTCGGACCAGGGAGTGGGCGGTTACAGCGGTTGGAACCGCTGTCCCAGAGCTGTCCCCGGGCTCGGCAGCTTCCCCCAGGGTCAGGCCTCGGCAGCGCCCGGCCTGGCCTGCTCCCCGCGGAGGCAGTTCCCGCACAGTCGACTCACCTCCAATGTGTCAAAAACGCATGTTCGCCGCGGCTCGCCCGACGCGTCCGCTCCGCCGGCCTGGCTAGGCCCACCCAGCCGCTCAGCTCCGCGCCCGTCAGCAGCCCCGAGCTCCGCTCCTCGCACCGCGGCGCCCAGCTCCTCCCCGACACGTCAGAGGCCACCGGGCTGCCCGATGCCATTCTGTGACGCACGGGGGCGGGTTTCGGAGCATGCGCTCGGGCGCGCGTGCAGCGGGGCTGGGCCTCAGCGGGGTGACGTCACAGGGACAGAGCCGAGCTGGGCGTACGACGTCAGAAGGACGGCGTCCTTGTGCGCCCGCGCCGCCGAGTCAACGATGTAGGCGGGTTCGATCGCGGTATCTTAACACCCTCATGTGACTAACAAGAAGCAGGGTGCAGTTGCCTTACCTCTGTTTTCAGTCATCAAAACGTATAAGTGTCTATGTTTCAGTATTCCCGTTTATAAAATGAACCTCTACTTAGTTCCCCTCTGAGCTCCTCCTAATCCAATGCAATGTTAGAAATATTCTGTTCCCACTCGTCACCAACAGTCTTTCAGAGCACTTTAGCTAAAAGTTTGTATCTGTTCCTGTTTTCCTCAAGAAGAGTTTAAGTTTCAAGAAAATGAAAACTTCCTAAACTTGTTAATCCCAACATTTAATAGGTCTTGGTCATAGTGTAAACTCTATTCTTTGAAAGGATGAATAAATTCAGGTGGGAAGGGGCAAGAGGCTGTTCATTTACCCAATATTTCATATTGTTATGTACCATCGAGTCAGAACTGACCGCTGACCCAGTGGATTTTCAGAGGCAGTAAGTCATACAGGAGGAGATTGTCCATCTTTCTCCTATGGAGCAGCTGGTGGATTCGTCTTTGGGTTGACAATACAACTCCTTACCACTAAGCCACCAGAGCTCCGCATTTTATATAGATAAGCATATTCATTTATGTAAACGTGTGTGGTCCTCCTCCATTTACAGAGAAGAGAGCCAAAGGGAGACTAGCAGAAAAGGGGGAAATGAAGTCATAGACAACTGTTGTTGTTATGTGTTCTCAAGACATATACAGCTCATAAGCAACGCTATGCACAATATCTCTGAACTATGTTCTGTCTTGAGACAATCTCACTGTCTCTGACACATCTACCCTCATTACCCCAGTTACAGTATCAATCTATCTCATCCAGGGACTGCCTCTCCTGTGCTGACCCTCCACCCTTCCAAATACAGTATCCTCTTCCAAGGACTGGTCCCTTCTGGCAACATGCCCAAGAGGATAGTATTTTATTAAATTTTTTTAATTAAAATACTGGGTTTATTTCACATGTATATTTTTGTTTCCCCACCATTTCCATTTGTCTGACCACTGCTACTACTTTGTCCTATCATAACATTCCATACATACTTAAAATCAAAGCAAAGGGTGGAGTTCCATCTTTAAAAACTAAACAGGCATCTTGGACAACACATTCTTGGCAAAGAAACCTGGACAACATTTATTCAGACAAGATAGGAAAGTTCTCACTCAGCATTAGAAAAAAGGACAGTCTGATATCAACTGTTACAGAAATGAAATAAGACAGAAAATTTTAACAAACTGTTTTAACAATTTTCTTAAAGAGACTTCCTCCACTGCCAGAGATCTTGAATAGCCTCCTGGTCTGTCATCTGGAAGCAATTCTTCACATAATTGATGAATTTGGCTTCCACTTTGGGAAGAGAACCACCTTTTTCTATACTTTCTTGCATTTTTGCTTTAATGTCTTCTACAGAACTAGGTCCTTTTGGAGTTTTGGGAGTTTTTTCCCTCCTTTTTGAAAGATTCTTCTCCTTTTGATCGTGGAGTTGATGGTTTTGAGTCTTTTCCATTCTGATTTGATTTTTGTGTATTTTTGGCTGGAGTATCCCGTATAGATTTCTTCACTGGTGCTTTTTCTTCAGCCTCATCATCATCAAACTCATCATCTTCATCGTCGTCATCATCATCATCCTCTTCATCAGTGGCAAGCTTCACCTTTTTTCTGTGGAATTTTGTTACCACCTGCAGGGGCAGATCTCTTTGCTGATATACTTAAGAGTTTCACATCCTCCTCCTCTTCATCATCTGACTCTGCATCTTCCTCCACAGCTACTAAGTGTTGTCCACTTATATGCACAGGCCCGGAGCCACACTTCAATCATAAGACGACAGCTGGTGTTATTTCAAAGCCCCCAAGCGAAACCGTTGGCTGTACAGACATTTTCAAAATTGCCAGTGTTACTTTAATTGGGCTGCCCTCATAATTCATTGCTTCTGCTTCAACAATGTGCAATTCATCCTTTGCACCAGCCCCTAAACTGACCGTTCTTAAAGATAACTGGTGCTCATTCTCATCATTATCTACCTTAAAGTGATAATCTTTGTCAGCTTTCAGTTCACAACCAAAAAGGTAGTTTTGAGGCCACAGGGGGCTCATGTCCATATCCATTGAATCTTCCATGGGTTGGTGGCTCACATTTATGTGGGAGAGGACGGCAATAAAACAGCACTGTTGCAGAGAACAGCCACGCAGGACGGAATCACAGCAGGGCTATTTTATTAAATTTTAAGGATAGTTTTAGAAACTATTGCTGTGTCAGATACACATTTATTTTCTCCAATTCCAATGATCTTTAGTTTGGATGTATAAGGGTTTGGGAACATAACTTTGACATATATGATAGGTAAAAGTGAGACTAGCAAATCCAGTGCAGCTTTGAAGGAGAGGCACATAAACAGGAAACAGGAATAATGCAGGATGGGGTGTAACATTAATGAAGGTCATCGAAATGATTAATGGGCTTAGTGGGAAGCTTGGCGTCTTGACCTAGACACCAAGATGATAGAGTTGAGGATGTGGGGGGAACTAGAGTAATTAATAAGAGTACTTTACTTTTCTCATACAATTTGTATGTACTGGCAATTGTTCCAAATGCTTAGTCTACATTCTTTAATCCTCACAATGACTTTGTGAGAATTATGACCTGTTATTATTCCCCCTTTAACAAGTGAGGAAGCTAAGACTGAATGACATGGTACAAGGTAACTCAACTAAAAAAAAAAGGAGTTAAGATAAAAACTCAGTCCAGACTAGATTGTCTAACTCCAGAAACCACACTATTGTGCTTGCTTCGGCAGCACATATACTAAAATTGGAACGATACAGAGAAGATTAGCATGGCCCCTGCGCAAGGATGACATGCAAATTCGTGAAGCGTTCCATATTTTCGACCCTGAAATGAACCAGTCTGTAACGAAGGCTAACTCCTAACTCCTTTCACCTACAAATTTTGTCTTTGGATACAAAGCTAAGTGGATAGTCCTTACGGAGGGACTGTTTAAAAAGAGGCAGGGAGAAGAAAAGAAAGAAAAAAAAAAAAAAAGAAACCACACTATTAAACACTAATATGCTGCTTCTCAAGAAGGGTCAATAATAATCACCATTTATTGGGTGATTTTGTTGTCCTAAATGCTATACATGTTATTATTTCATTCTGTCCTTACAACAAGCCTATGAGACTGAAATTGTTACCTATATTTTACATATTGGAAAAGAGACTCACAGAGAAAATAGCAACTGGAATTTAACATCAGGCAAGTCTTACTCCACGGCTAGTGGTCTGTGACACCTCAAGGGAGCTCGCCCAGGCTCTGAGGCACTGCTGTCCTGGCTAAGGCTGTGTCCTGGAGGATGAGTTCACAGACAGAAAGGTGATTAAGGAAGGTTTTCCTCTAGATCTAGTGCCAAGCAAAGCAATCCACCACAAGGGGAAAAAAATAAATACTGCAGCTCTTATCCCTTCCTCCTGGCTGAAGCTCTGGGAAACACACTGAGTCACTTAATGGTAGGCCAGCATGTTCAGAAAATGCTGGTGTCGTCTCCTAGGATGCAACCCCTCCCACTCAATTGGGCCCACAGCTAGTGTTTGTCAGTACAGGTGTGCCAGCCCCATCTTAATTCATGGGCTTTACTTGGCAGGTTCTCAGAGTTGTCAGACCCTCCTGCCTCATACCCACACAGATCTCCTTCTTCCTTATTGGGTAGGCTTTCTGCCTGGAAGACACACCCTAAGGGTTACACAAAATGGGTAACAGGGGCTCTCTTTGCCCCAAATCCTGCTTCTACTATGCCCATCAAGAGAAGCTTCAAAAGTGGATAAAACAAAACCAAAACAATCCATAAGCCAGATTCACTTACGTCTAGCCAATTCCACTCAGGTCATGTCTTGAGAAAGACAGAGGAGCTTAGTGAGGACTGTCCCACCCTTCTGCCATGGACTATTGTGAGCTCCAGTTCAGGACTTTTTTTTTTTCTCAAGTCAATGTCACCATCCCTCAAAACGCACCTAAGCAGCTCAGTTCCTGCCTTGCTACAAACTCAAGATACAGGCAACACTCCTAGATGTTGTTAGGTGTTGTTGAGTCGGGTACTATTCATAACAATCTTCTGAACAACAGACCTGAATTCTGCCCTATCCTGTGCCATCTTCATAATTTCTGACATACTCAGGTCAATTGCAACAGTCACTGTGTCAATTTACCTGGTTGAGAGTCTTCTCTTTCACTAACCTTTCACCTTTCCAAGTATGATGTCCTTCTCCAAGTAATAGAAACATGTGCAGAGTATTTGAGATGAAGCTTTGTCATCTTTGCCTCCAAGGAGCACTCTGGCTGTACTTTCTTCAAAATATATTTGTTTGTTCTTTTGACAGTCCATGAGATAGTCAGTGCTCTTCTTCAACAACCACAACTCAAAGGCATCAATTCTTCTCTCATCCTTATTCATTGTCCAGCTCTCAGCAGCATATCAAGCGATCGAAAAGACCACGGCCTGAATCAGGCACACCTTAGTTCTCAAACTGACACCATTGCTCTTTAGTACGTTGGAGAGGTCCCTAACTTCAAATTTTCCCAGTACAATACATCTCCTGATATCCTTTACTGCTGGTGCCAAATGTGTTGACTGTGGGTCCAAGTAAGATGAAGTGGTTGACAGTCTCAATATCTCCACCACTAGCAGAGATGGAAATTGACTATTTGCCTTAGAATACATCTGTTCAAGCCAAGTTCTAGCTAATGATGATGCTGAGCTTTGGTCACATGACACATTCATGGCATGAAGGCCCACTATGAAAACCCTGAAGAGATGGGGCATATTTATTTTGCTACAGACTCAAGTGAGCCAGACATCGAACATTACTGAAGGCGCGATTCAGTCAAATCTTTCTTCATTCCTTTGACCACTATTTCCTGCTAAGCATGAAGAATTCTGAGCCTTTGGCTTTGAGTTATAGGTCAAGCCAAGAAAGATGCTCAGTGGTTGATTGGTTACTAATGAATGGTTGGGTATGTCCACCTAGATACCCTACTACCACCACCAACTCTATATTTTTAAACCTCAAGCCGATCCTCTTTTTACTCCACCTAAAATTACCACGACGATCTTTCTATTGCTACCAATGCTGTCATTCTTCTAGTCCTTGAGGTCTGAAGCTCTTTTCTAGTTACTCTTAATTATTTCCTTCCTTAGCTTTCATTCTCTTTGGTGAACATCAAACTAATCACAGCCTTTCCCCCTAAAGTAGAGTTTCTTCCTCTGTCTCTTTCTCTAATCTCTCTCTGTTTTAGAATTCTTTTTACTATATTGCATTCTAATTATTTTTTAAAATGGTAATCCAAACTGTTAGACAGCAAGAAAGCTGAGATAAAAAAGGAAATGGTTAGTCCCAAGTAGCAAACAGGCCTTTATTGAGCGGTCTGAGAGGGACGCCAAATGATCAAGGCAAAGAAGATCCGAATGGTGTGCAGGCAGACAAAGGTGGCTCTTTTTTACAGAAGCTGCTGTTAGGTGGTAGGGAGGGGATGGTAGTTTGCCTAGGAAGTTGAGAGTAGGGGCCTTATCAGGATACGGTCTATGGTAGGCATGAGGCTACTACATGTTTCTGAGGGTGCAGAGGAACCAGGAACAATGATACAATATTTTTCCTTTACAAACATGGAATGAACGATAAATCCCAGTTATTCTGAACACAATTTATTCTTTGGCAATGCTTTAAAATGACAGATACTTGTTTACTTTTATAAGGATTATTATGTAAATGGAATATATATGGACAAAATGTGGTGCTAGAGATAACTGACAATTTAATCCGTTTTTAGCTTTGTTGTTTTTTTTTTACCATTGACTCAGAACCAACCCCTACCTGACCTTCCAGTGGGTTTTCAGAGACAGTAAATCATGGGAGGAGATTGTCCATCCATGTCCTGCAGATCAGCTGGTGGTTTCTAACTGCATGTCTTTGGGATTACAGTGCAATTTCTTACCACTAGGCCAAGCTTTTAATCTTTACACTCAGTGAATAATCCCAAAATGCAATGCTCTTTATCCAAAGTACCTCACATATGACTTACAGCCCTGCACCAAAGCACCAATTGACCCAATGAGCCTCTATTTCCTTCTATTATGAAATTGATTTTATGTAATAAGATGTCCAAAAAGATTGTATAGGATTGCCCTTGCCTCTAGCTTCTCTTTCTTGACTTTTTTCTTGGGCCAGCCCAGCAGTCCACAGATAACCCAAGAATAATCTTTCTAAAAATCTCACTTTAGATAGAACATCATTCCTGACTGCAGTTTTGCTTTGGTAATCTAGTGCCTTTGTGACAAAGTAAAACTCAGTAGTCTGGCATTCCAGATCCTCCCAAAGTAACTCCAACCTGATTCTACAGTGAACGCCCTACAATTCACCTACAATTCAGCTCCAACCAGATCTCCTCCACATTCTTCAGATGGACAACGCCCTTCCCCTCCAGGCTGGTATTCTTCACTCCACTCACTCTGTACACTGTGGCTGCTCCCAGGACTTACTGAAATCCCACTAGTATGCTACCTCCTCCAGAAAGCCTTTCCCATGCAAAGTGAGTGCTCCTGCCTCCTGAGCCCCAGAAGAGCTTCACAGAGTTCACAGAGCAATGGCTGAATAAGGTCCTTTGGGCACAGGGTTGTTATCTGAAATGCCCCAAGGAGTCAAAGTTTATCAAGTGTGGACAATAGTCCTGATTTGCCAGCAGCAAAAGCACACAATAAATCACAGCTTAATGTGTATTAAAGAAAAGGGAGAAAAAAAAGAATAGAAAGGTTAGTGGCTTTAACTCCAACTGCAAGACATTACAGAATACGCCTCAAATCCTGGAAAAAGCATCGGGTGTACAACAGCTTTTGACTAAAGGCTGAATTTGAGTGACCTTCATTTACAAAAAGACTAGCATTAGAGTCCTGGGCATTTTAAAATTTTTTATATTCCAAACTTTAAAGCTAATCTATAGCATGAGATGAGTATGATCTCTAAATCAACAGACAATGAATAAAGACCAAAAAAGAATGTGTGCCTTTGGATTGTTGCGTTGACAAAGAAATAGTGAAGATAACACTGGTCTGTCCATTTGCTGTACAGAGATAACTCATGGTTGCTGTGATGCTAAACACTATGACACTGATGTGTCAAATGTGATAACGGTTACCCATGGTGAACAGTGTTTGGTGGAGCTCCCCGATTAAAACAAACTTGGATGGTATTCACTTCCGAAATAGCTTGCCTCTGGAAACTCTATGAACATGGAGAGATGATGAAAGTTATACAAATGTTCAGATCTTTTGTTCATAGGGTTGCTATGAGTTATCTATAACTCGATGGCACTTAACAACAGCAATAACATGGACTGAAAAAAGGACAAATAAATCTGCCCAGAATGTTCCTTAACACCAAGTATAGTGTGACTTCAGCTCAGTTACTTTGATCACATTATCAAGAGGGGCCCAGTCTCTGGACAAAGAGATCACGTTGGTGAAACAGAGAGTCAGAGAAAAAGGGGAAACAGCCCAATAAGATTAACTGACACAGTGATTACAATAATAGACTCAAGACTCAAGCAACTATGCAGCTGGGGCAGACACAGGCAGTGTTTCACTCTACTGTACATATAGTCACAATGAATTGAAGTTGACTCAATAGTATCAAACAACAATTACAATCCCCAAAACAACATCTTCTGCTATTGCAATAACAATAATTTATTTTAATTAAAAAAAAAACAAAGTGTGACCTTGACATAAATAAAAAGTTATTTTAGAGATACATGAAATTCTTATATTTATTATCTAGGGGTTTAAACTCTAAGGCTTTAGGCATTTAATTATAATTTTAAAAGGTACACACACACAACACTGTTGTTGTTGTTATGTGCCATCGAGTCGTTTCCGACTCATAGCGACCCTATGCACAACAGCCCTAAACCCTGCCCTAACCGCACTGCCTCTGACACACCCATCCCGATTACCCCACTCACCAAATCAATCCATCTCATAGAGGGTCTTCCCCTCCTGCACTGTCCCTCCACCCTCCCAAGCATGATGTCCCTCTCCAAGGACCCGTCCCTC
>NW_006400036.1:3019875-3024055 GCF_000299155.1 Elephantulus edwardii
CAATGACTTATTCATTGCAAATACATTTTATAAGAGACACAAACGCAGGTTATACACATGGACTTCACCTGATGGTATGCATAGGAATCAGATTGACTACATCTGTGGAAGGAACCGCTGGAGAAGCTCAATATCAGCTGTGAAAACTATGCCGGGGGCTGATTGTGGAACAGACCACCAATTACTCATATGCAAGTTCAAGCTGAAGCTCAGAAGTAGATAGCCAGGCCTATCTTCCTAATCCATCTTGTTGTGCCAGTGCCACTGAAATGCACTCTATATCACAGCATCACACAATGCTTCACTCACAACACAGACACTGCAGACGCTGGCTACACAAAAAGTCCCTGACTGGGATCGAGTCTTCCCCCATGCAAGGTGAGGATGCTGCCCTTCAACCATCCTGCCTCCACATCTACAAGTCTCTTGGAACTTGTCCTAACTTCTTCCCTGGGAGCCTCCCTGAACTGTGAACTACATCCTATTCCAGAACCACTTGCTTCCTCCTGGTCATCCTGGCTCAAGAGCTTCTGCTTCACCGAGCTTCAGATTTCATGATCAGCCCTGCTTCCTACCTCCGCCCACCGTCCACACCCAACAGTGGCAGTTGCCTCCACGGAAAAGGCTGGCATAAAAGATTTAACTGCAAATTTGGTTGACACCTGGAAACGACCAACAACTATTGACATTACACCTACATAAACAGAGTGACTGTGCTTAGGAAAAAATGGTCACTGCTCACATACCTACATGCAAACAAGGTAACACCTCTCTTACTACTCCCAAACCAACCCAAGGAAATGACAGAGCTTAGAAGAGGTTGAGTGGTTCCTACTAAACTGAGCTGTTTTCATCAGGCAATTCAGCCAAATTATCATTACCAATGAAGCCAATGACTCAAAGTTACCACAATTAAAAGATAATGTGTACAATCATTCACCAAATATTTATTGAGTGCCTGGCACTGTTCTAGGCCCCAGGGACAGGGTAGCTAACAAAAGAAATTAAGTATCTTCCTTCCTGCAGCTTACAGAAAAGGGAAACAGAAAATGAAGAAGCCTATTAATATGCCAAGAGGTAATAGTCACTGAGGAGAAAAATATTGGACTTTCCAGAATTTAGAGTATTTAACATTTACAGAACTTTGTAGTATTTAACATTTGGGAGGATCTAACCTCAGTATCTAGCACATGGCAAGGTGCTTAATGCTCGTTGAAATAACACAATTTCAGTGAGTGTTTTTAAATTCTGAAACACTTTTTGCCTCTTTGCTGCTCCTGTTTCTTCTTTCTTAAATTTTTTCTTTTTTTTTTCTTTCTTTCATCAAAGCGCTTTTATAGTTTAGAACTCTAGTAAAAACTACCCCTCACGCACACCAAAAAAAGGAAAATAAAGGAGTAATTGACAAAATACAAAAACACAGATAGGTAGGGAGCTCTGGTGTCCAAGTGGTGAGTTGCACCATTCATCACAAACACAAGTGGCTAACAGACATTTGAATCATAGCACATTGTCTCCCATCAAAACATTCAAAATACAATTGCAAAGAAGAATTCCTATTCCATGTAACAAATTGGTAAGATTTTAGACTGCAAAGGGCAAACAAAAGTGGAGAGAAGCCAGGCCTAGTGCACGGAGCTGAGAAGTTTCACTTGGGATGAGTTTTCCTGGCAAAAGATTTAGTGTCATGTGTCAACAGTCTTAAAATGTACCCCTTTCGAAACCAAAATGAGATATCCTCTCACCCCAGCTGCAATAGCCAAGTGTAAAAGGACAGCAAGCAATAAATGTTGGAGAGGATGTGAGGAGATTGGAACTCTCATGCACTGCTGGTGGGATTGTAAACTTGCACAGCCATTCTGGAAAACAGTTTGCCATTTTTTCCAAATGCTGAACATTGAAATCTCATGTGACACTGCTATTCCTCTGGTAAGAATATGTCCTGAGGAAACCAGACTGAGACATAAAAGGAGATATGTACACCTATGTTCAAAGCAGCATTATTCACAATAGCAAGAAAATGGAACAGCCCAAATGCCTGTCAAATGAATGGACTGAGAAATTGTGGTACATTCACACAATGCAATACTATGTAGTACTAAGGAATAGTGATTTAGTAAAATACAATGTAACATGGGAGAGGCTAGAGAGCATTATGCTGAGTGAAATAATTCAGTCTCATAAGGGTACTGTGTAAGACTATTGTTGTAAAAATAGAAGGATAACTGAGAAAGATGCACATAAATGTTCAAAAGGGAAAGGAGACAGAAAAAGTGGGGAAGGGAAAGCCACCATGGTAGCAGGGGCTAGTGGGAGGATGGAGAGAAGAAGGAATTGGAAAGCTTCAGTAAGGACTTGAAAACACAGGGTGATGTTAGGGATGGATCGATAGTAATTACTTATATAAAATATGTGAATGATTGTATAAAACAGCATACATGAAGGAAACAGAATGTAAATTAAAGATTATATAAAACACAATGCACAAGCATGAAACAATGTATATGAATGATTAAATGCAAACAAATAAGAATATAAAAAAACTCTATTAAAAATGGAGAGGATTCTATAAAAATTTTTAGTGACAGATTTTTCATGAGTAAGCGCAAAAAGTAAGTTATAAAGTAGCATGATGCAAATCTTATGTTAAAATACAAATTTTCATATAAGATTTTTAAAATGTAGTGATAATATATTTGTGATGGGAATGTGAATAATTTTTCATTTTCTTATTTTAACTATATGTGTTTTTCCTAATATTCTCAACACAATGAACATTTCACATAAAAATAATTTTAAGATGAAAAATAAAATGTATACTTTTTTTATTATTATTATTTTTTTGTGTGCGTGTACTGTCAAATCAGATCTGACTGGTACAGGAGGAGATTGTCCCTCCTTCCCCGGCACAGCATCTGGTGAAAAATGTATACTTTTGATCGAGTAATCCTCTAAGGATTTCCTAAAGAGAAGTACTACTGTACTTTTTGGAAATCATTTGTCAGGAATGTTTCATATATGTTCATCATAAAGATGTCCATCAAAACCTTGTTTAGCAAGAACTTAAAAACTGAGATTGAGTTATGTGATTGGCGCCCAATAGAATAGTATACAGCTGTTTATAAAATATGTTTCAGAAAAATTCTAATAACAATAAATTCTCACAATATGGAGTTATATTAATAAAGCTGTTAACAATATATAACATATTTATATATAAGCTTTGGTGGCCTAGTGGCAAAAAGCTGTGCTGGAATCTGAAGGCATGAAGTTTGAGGCCACCAGCTGCCTTGTAGGAGAAAGATGGGCAATCTCCTGTGCGATTAACTGTTCCTGAAAACCTGCCGGAGGGTCAGGTATGAGTCAGTTCTGAATCTACAGTACTCAACAACAAATGCACACACACACACACACAAATATGTGTGTGTGTAATCCTGTTAATAAATAGAATAAAACTCATATTTTTATAGAAAAAAGTCTACTACAACAAGATAAAGGTATAAACAATCCAATTGAAAAATTGGCACAGGATATGAACAGACACTTCACCAAAGAAGACATTCAGATGGCAAACAAACTCATGAAGGAATGTTCAAAATCCCTAGCTCTAAAAGAGATGCAAATCAAAACAAATATGAGATACCATCTCACCCCAGTAAGAATAGCAAAATTCAACAGAACAGCTAGCAACAAATGCTGGTGAGGTTGTGGAGAAACTGGAACCCTTATTCACTGTTGGTGGGAGTGTAAAATGGTGCAACCACTATGGAAGATTGTAAGGAACTTTCTCAAAAAATTGCAAATAGAAATACCATTTGACCCAGGAATTCCAGTCCTGGGAATATACTCCAAAGAAACCATAGCCACCACCCAAGCAGATTTAGAAATTTAGGAAGTAATATTTTAGGAAAATGAGCCTCTAGGAGGTTTTCAGAGGCAGTTAATTGCACAGGAGGAGATTACCCATCCTTCTCCTGAATGTTGTTATTATGTGCCATCGAGTCGTTTGCGACTCATAGCAACCCTATGTACAACAGCCTTAAACCGTGCTCTATCCTGTGCCATCTCATTGCCTCTGACACACTCATCCCGATTACCCCAGTCACTGAATCAATCCATCTCATAGAGGGTCTTCCCCTCCTGCGCTGTCCGTCCACTCTACCCAGCATGATGTCCCTCT
>NW_006400036.1:3024455-3027911 GCF_000299155.1 Elephantulus edwardii
AGCAAACTGAAGCTGTGAACAATCTCAATCTCTTCGCCATCCATCCTGATGCCACCGATTGGTCCAGTGGTGAGAATTTTTGTCTTCTTGACATTGAGCCAAGCAGATATATGCGCACCCATGTTTATCACGGCTTTGTTCACAATAGCAAAGAGTTGCAAACAACCTAAGTGCCCATCAACAAATGAATGGATAGAGAAGCTGTGGTATATTCATACAATGGAATACTATGCTGAAAAAAAAAAACCAAGGAAAAACAAGGAACTCATGAAATATTATACAAAATGGGTGACCCTGGAGGACATTATGCTGAATGAAATATCTCAGTCACAAAAGGACAAATACTGCATAGTGCCACTGTTGTAAAACAGGACTGACATCAGGGTTGGTGGAAGACTGAAAAAGATGGAATAAATAATGTATACTGCATTGAAACATATGAGGGAGAGAACTGTTTAGTGGAGTGGACTTGGGGGGAGGGATTGTATAACAATGAAAGAATTTTTCTTTTACTTTACAAAGAGAAGAACGAACTGGGTGGGGAGGGGTGGGCAGGGAGAAAAGTGCAACAATGAATGAATGGAAATCCAAAGTCTCTGTAAACTTTCATTTAAATTAATAAAAAAAATAAAAAAAATTTATAAGTCTGGAAAGATAGACAACAAAGCATTATAGTGACCATCACCTGTAGGCAAAGCCATAGGTCATTCTCTCACTCTCCTAATTTATTCGTACTTTTTGTTTTCTTTTCGTGTGTATTTTAATAAAAGGTTTGTAATTTCCAAAAACTTTATGCAAAGTAAAAATGCTTTTAATAAAAAGAAATGAGCTAACAAGCCACAAAAAGACGTGGAGGAATGTTACCAAGTCAAAACCAACTCACAGCTGACCCTCCAGTAGGTTTTCAGAGGTAATTAACCACAAGAGAGGAGACTGCCTATCCTTCTCCCATGGAGCAGCTGGTGGATTTGATCTGTGTGCCTTTTAGTTTGCAGCACAGTTTCTTACCATTAAGACACTAGAGCTTCCCCTTTTAGTTTTGTTGTTGTTGTTGTTATGTGCTGTCGAGTCACTTGCGACTCATAGGGACCCTATGTACAACAGCCCTAAACCCTGCTCTATCTCTTGCCAATCTTATTGTCTCTGACCCACCTATCCCCATTACCACAGTGACGGAATCAATCCATCTCATCAAGGATCTTCCTCTACTGTGCTGTCCCTCCACCCTCCCAAACATGACGTCCCTCTCCAAGGACTGATCCCACCTTGTAACATGTCCAAAGTATGTCAGACAAAGCTTCAGAATCCTTGTCTCTAAGGAGCAGCCTGTCTTCACTCTCTTCAGGACGAACTTGTTAGTTCTCCTAGCAGTCTATAGTATATTCAATACTCTTCTCCAGCACCAAAGCTCAAAGGCATCAACTCTGCTTCTATCATCCCTAGTCTTTCATTGTCCAGCTCTCTGATGCATAGCAAGTAATGATAAAGACCATGGCCTGTATTAGGTGCACCTTAGTCTCCAGACTGACATCATTACTCCTCAGTACCTTGGAGAGGTTTCTGACAGCAGACTTTCCCAATGCAATCCATCTTTTTATTTTCTGGCTGCTGGTGCCAAGAGTGTTGATTGTAAAGCCAAGCAAACTGAAGCTGTCAACAATCTCAATCTCTGTACCATCTATCATGATTCTGCCAATTGGCCCAGTGGTGAGAATCTTTGTTTTCTTGATGTTGAGCTTTAATCCATATTGAAGGCTGCAGTCCTTGATTTTCTGCAGCAAGTGCTTCAGGTCCTCCTCAGTTTCAGCAAGCAGATTTGTGTCATCTGCATAAGGCAGATTGTTGATGAGCCTACCTCCAATCTTGATGCCACACTTCTCCTCAGAGCCCAGCTTCCTGGATAATCTGTTCCGCATATAGATTGAAAAGATATGACAATAGGATACATCCTTGACACATACCCTTCCCAATTTTGAACAATGCAGTGTTTCCTTGCTCTGTTCTGATGAATGCCTCCTGGTCCAAGTATAAGTTTCGCATAAGCACAAGCAAGTGTTCTGGGATTCCCATTCTTCTCAGAGTCAGCCACGGTTGGTTGTGATCCACACAGTCAAATTCCTTTTTGCTTTACAGAACAGTATTTTCACTCCCACATTTGTGACACAGGGAGTCTAAATTCAGGGAATCAACTCAGGCAAAAGCCCTCCTGTCAACTTCTAGAAATTGCTGGTAATCCCATTATTTCTGGACTTGAAAACACATAAGAGATCGCTCAGAAGCTATTATATTTAAGATCTTTTTTTTTCTAGTATGCTTTTTATAAGTTAATAAGAGACTACCTCTATTCCAAATATCTACGAGCTCCGTTTGAGTCCACCAACTGATGCTCAAGAGAAAGATAGGAGATCTCTTCTCATAAAATTCACTACAAAGTGTTACCTATGAGTTGGTTCCAAATCAATGGTCCATAGCAACAACAGTGCAGAACAGTCAGGTTCCCAAGGATAGAGGCTAGAACTTTAGTGTCTTGGTCCCGCCAGTGTTGGCCTCTTCCTCTCTCCCTGGTTCCTTCAGCGAGTTGGGGCAAAGGGCCTGGTTTGCTCTTTGGAGTATCCGTCTCACATTGATCTCTGGTTCCCCACTGTCTCTGTCTCTCTCCAAGATCTTGGGGCCCTGTCATTGTATGCCGCATTATCTATTTTCACGCTGGTGGCAAAATTGCCCAGAAGACTTTTTTTTAAAGTAATATTTTACTGAATGTTTGGCGAAAGTTTACACAGCAAGTTTGACCATTTCTTTCTCATTGGACAATTTCTACCACATGAATCTTCAGTGACATGTGTCACATTTATCACAGTGTGTGAGCATTCTCTTGAGTCTTGGTGTTAGTTCCCTTTCCAGTCCTCTAATTTCTCTGCCCCATTGGCTTCTCATCTTTGCTTTTGAGAAAGTATTGGTCTTGGGGAGCTCCAGTGACCTAGTGGCAAGATGATGCACTGCAATCCCAAAGGCAAGTGGTTTGGATCCACCAGATGCTCCGCTGGAGAAGGGAGGACACTCTCCTCCTGTGCCAGTCAGATCTGAGTAGATGGTAAACAACAAGAAAAAAAAATACTAAAAAAAAAAAAAACCAACAAGAGAAAGTATTGGTCTCCTGGTTTCATTCTGATGGTCTTCTAGCAGTACATTTTCATCTCTTTTATTGTGTTGCCACTCTGAATTTTTGTTAAAAAAGTAATCTCTGAAGTGCAACAATGATAATAAAAATTAGGGGCGCTGGCTGAAAATCGCCTGTGACTTCATCCATAGCCACTGGTGAGAGTCAGCGCCCAGAGCCATCAGGGGCTTTAAGCTCGTTGCCCACTGCTGTGGTGTGGACAGCTGAAACCCAGGCCCCGACAGGCACCTGGGGGGGGGAACCCCAGACTCTACTTCATGCTCTGCTGGAGAAGGAGG
>NW_006400036.1:3028696-3029505 GCF_000299155.1 Elephantulus edwardii
GTAGAGAAAATAGTGCAATAATTAATGAATGGAAATCCAAAATCTCTGTAAATGTTCATTAAAATTAATAAAACTTAATAAAAATTAAAAATATTTTTACAGTTTTGTCTGCCATTAAAAAATAAACAAAAACCAAAACCTAACCCAAACCAAAACTTAATAAAAATTAAAAAAATTTTTACAGTTTTGTCTGCCATTAAAAAATAAACAAAAACCAAAACCTAACCCAAACCTACACATAAAGAAACCCAAACAGGAATTTTCATTCTATTCCATTCTCATCTCCCATCTGACTGGGATCAATGACTGTGACCCAGCAAGAGACCAGTGGTGGTAGCCAGGCAGCATCTATTTCTTCTGGTCTGTTTCTTCATAGAGGAAACTCGAGTGCCTGTCACTGAGTGTGAGATGATTAAATGCTATGACATTCTATAAAAGGCAATGTTACAGAGAAAGTAAAAAGATTAGTAAGTAGTTACCATAGATGTGTAGCAAAAGAAGATTGAGGTAATGAATAGTTAGAGTAAAAGATATGGGATTTTTTTTTGAAGAGTGTAATTATTCTCTATGCTATTGTAATTATAGATACACAGCATTATATACCTTTCAAAACCATAAAACTGTCCCTGAGTGATGTGAATGGTTAAATGTTAGACCCTTTACCTAAAGATTGGTGATTCAAACACACATGGAGAAGCCTGCAAAGTAAATGTCTGCCGATCTGCTTTTGTTTTTTTTGTTTTTTTTTTTATTATTAAATTTTATTAGTTTTAATGAACATTTACAGAGATTTTGGGTTTTCATTCATT
>NW_006400036.1:3032785-3050236 GCF_000299155.1 Elephantulus edwardii
TGTCTGATAAATGTTGTCCAGGTTTCTTTGCCAAGAATGTGTTGTCCAAGATGCTTGTTTAGTTTTTAAAGATGGAACTCCACCCTTTGCTTTGGTTTTAAGTATGTATGGAATGTTATGATGGGACAAAGTAGTAGCAGTGGTTAGACAAATGGAAACGGTGGGGAAACAAAAATATACATGTGAAATAAACCCAGTATTTTAATAAAGTAAAAAAACAAAACAAAACAAAACAAAAACCCCTCAGAATCAACCTGACTGCAATGACAGCAGCACAGAACTCACAACACCATGAGTGAGCTCAGTAAACCAGAAGCTAAGCCAGTAATAACATAGTAATGTTCATTCATTTATTGTAACAATTGTACCACACTAAAGTAGATGTTATTTTAGTAACAGGATTATTGTGTGAGATTTCTATTCTGTTCAATTTTCTACAAACTTAAGTTGCTTAAAATAATAAAGTGTCATGTTACTATGTATTGTCAAGGCAGAATCGACTCAGAGCTGACCATCCAGTAGTTTCTCAGAGTTATAAATCACAGGAGATTGCCCATCTTTTCCCGCAGAGCAGCTGGTGGATTCAAACCTCCTACCGGTAGTTTAGCACCTCACCTCCTTACCATTAAGCCACAAACGCTCTCTATAATATAGTAACTTAAAAAAAAAAAAGATAAGAAGGCACCCAATTTAGAAAACATGATAGTTTCCTCAAAATTCTTTGCAAATGAAGAAGGAGCTCTGGTAACATAGTGCTTTAGGAATTGCACTACTAACCAAAAAGGCAACGGTTCAAATCCACTAGTTGCTCCAAGGGAGAAAGATAAGTAATCTCTTAGATTTCTATCATTAGAAGTATGATGGAAGGTCACTATGAATGAGAGCCAACTCATTGGTGTTGGTTTTTAGTGGGAATGGCTTTAGGAAGGAGCTCTGGTAGAATAAATACTCAGAAAGGCTTCATCTGTGGCTCTGTGGGTAAAAAGAACTAGAGTTCTGCATGTGGAAAGACGGCAGCCTGTGAAGCCCTGTGGGTTTGTCTCAGGGTCACTAGGAGTTCGAATCACTTTCATGGAACACAGCAACAATGATGGATTTCGGATCTTTTAAAAATCCAGCTACTGTAGGCAAGTCCCTCAGATAGATACAAGAATGACCTGGACATTCTAGTATTGTCAGCTTCAACAAGGATGTTCTCAATTCTACAGCACAGAGCAGGAGAATGAAAGCCTTCAGTTACCACCCCTAATTAGATCAACCTGATGTTATGTGCAATTCTCTCCTATAAACATATATAATAACCGAGCAGATCAAAAGTGTGTACCCCACAATCTTTCTTCATTTTTATCTTCTCATAGTAAAGACCTTTTATAAGAAATATAAATATAGGCTATAAACATGGATTTCCCCTGATGGTATGCACAGGAATCAGATCAATTACATCTGTGGAAGGGATCATTGGAAAAGTTCAATATCAGCAGTGAAAACTAGGCCAGGTGTTAATTGTGGAACAGACCATCAACTACTCATATGCAAGTTCAAATTAAAGCGAAAGAAGGTTCAATCATATCCACAAGAATAAAAATTTGATCTTGAATCTATTCCCCCTGAATTTAAAAACCAACTCAGAAACAGGTTTGAGGCCTTGAACACTAATGAATGAAGACCAGATGAGCTGTAGAAAGATATCAAGAATATCGTTCATGAAGAATGCAACAGTAAGGTGAGCAGTTCAAATCCACCAGATGCTTTGCTGGAGAAGGAGGAACAATCTCCTCCTGTACCAGTCAAATCTGATTTGACGGTACACACACACACACACACACACATACACACTAAAAATAAAATAAAAGAATTTTAAAAATAAAACCAAGTCATTACAAAGAAGGCAGAATAAGAAAAGGCCAAAATGGATTTTAGAAGAGACTCTGAATATTGCGCTAGAGCATAGAGAAGCCAAAACAAAGGGAAGAAATCAAGAAGTTAAGAAGCAGCTGGGAAGACAAGGCAAATTACTATAATGAAATGTATAAGGAGCTGGAGTTAGAAAATCAAAAGGGCTGATCTAGCTTGGCATTTATCTCTTAAGCTGAAGGAATTAATGAACAAATTCAAGCCGCCAGTTGCAATGTTCATAGATGTTATGGGCTGAATATTGAATGATTTAGGAAGCATTAAAAGATGATGGAAGGAATATACAGAGTCATTGTACCAAAAAGAGGTGACTGACACAGAAGAATTTCATGAAGCAACATGCTCAAGAGGCAATGGTGATGAAGGAGGAAGTTCAGGGTGCTCTGAAGGACTTGGCAAAAAATAAAGCCCCAGGAATTGGTGGAATACCAGCTTACATATATTAACAAACAAATGCTTTCCTGGATGAGCTCACCGGGTTGTGCTAAGAAATCTAGAGGACAACTAACCTGGCCAGCTGATTGGAAGAGATCCGTGTTTGTTCCCATTCCAAAAAAGGTGACCTGACAGAATATGGAAATTATCAAACAATATCATTACTATCATACACTAGCAAAATCCTGCTGAAGATTATCCAGAAAAGACTTGAACAGCATATTGACAGAGGACTACCAGAAATACAGGATGGGTTTAGAAGAGGTCATTGCATTAGAGACATTACTGCCAATGTTAGATGGATCTTGGCAGAAGGCAGAGTACCAGAGGAATGTCTATCTGTGTTTCATTGACTATGCAAAGGCATTTGACTGTGTGGAGCACAACAAATTGTGGCTAACATTGAGGAGAATGGGAATCCCGGAACACTTGATTATGCTTATGCAACACCTATACTTGGACCAGGAAGCAGTCCTTAGAACAGAGCAGGGAAACATCACATGGTTCAAAATCAGGAAGGGAGTGCATCAGGAATGCATTCTGTCTCTATACCTTTTCAATCTATATTCAGAACAGATCATTCAGGAAGCAGGGCTTTAGGAGGAGTTATTTGACATCAGGATTGGAGGAAGATTCATCAACAACCTACGTTTTGCAGAAGACACAACCTTGCTTGCTGAAACTGAGAAGGGCCTGAAGCACTTGCTGCAAAAGGTCAAGGACAGTAGTCTTCAATATGGGTTGAAGCTCAACATTAAGAAGACAAAAATTCTCACCATTGGGCTAATTGGCCCCACCATGATAGATGGAAAAGAGCTCCAGGTTGTGGCTCCATAATCAATACTCTTAGCAACAGCAGTCAGGAAATCAAAAGACAAATTGCACTGGGAAAATCTGCTGTCAGGGACCTCTCAAGACGTCCAGATGTCAGTCTAGAGACTAAAATGTGCCTTCAGGACATGGTCTTTGCAATTATTTGCTATGCATCAGAGAGCTGGACAATGACTAAGGATGATAAGAAGAAGAAGAATCGATGCCTTCAAATTGTTGTGCTGGAGAGGAGTGTTGAACATACCATAGACTGCCAAGATAACAAATTGGTCTGTCTTAGAAAGGGTGAAACCAAGTTTCTCTTTGGAGGCTAGGATTTTGAAGCTCTGTCTCACATATTTTGGGCACGTTGCCAGGAGAGACCAGTCCTTGGAAAAGGACGTCATGGGAGGGTGGAGGAACAGCACAGGAGAGAAAGACTCCAGATGAGATGGATTAATAATGTAACTGGGGGCAATGGGAGTTAGTGTGTCGTAATTAGAGAGGCTGAATCAGGACAGGGCAGGATTCAGAAGCTGCTGTACATAGGGTTGCTATGGGTCACAGGCGACTCAACAGCACATAACAACAACAACAAATTCCTATTGACTGATAGTTTATGAGCTCTGGGAGTTGACAGGATTACCAGAGATTTCAATTATAGCTGATTTAGAGTATAACGATTGCTTTGTCGCAGGTCAATTGTCTAATGACAGTGGTCTGCATATTAGGGGAATGACACCCACCCCAACAATTTCTAATTATAAGTGAACATGATGAAATTGCAATCCCTGGGATTCTAGAGCATATCTCACACCTGCTTTCCTCAGTTCTCATATGGTACAAACATCAGTCTTGAAAAGCACTTCAAGGGAACTCTGGTGGCCTAGTGGCAAGAAGCTGCACTGCAATCCCAGAGGCGCATGGTTCAAATCCACCAGATGCTCTGCCGAGGAAGGAGGGACAATCTCCTCTTGTACCAGTCAGATCTGATTTGACTGTACACACACAAAAAAATAATAAAATTTTTTAAAAAAGAAAAGCACTTCAAAAATTACAACAAGTGGGTTTGGGGACTTGCACATGGAAAATCTTTTGTATTTAAAATTAGAAAGTTGAACTTTGTCCAGGAATGTCTTATGAATGCTGAGGTGTAGAAATCAGACCTCCAAGATGCATGGTCATTGTGAATGTCCCTCCTGGGGGGAAAAAAGTATCATTCTCTTTGAAGATGAGCAAACCAGGCAGAAAAAATATTAAAGTGTTGGGGGTCGCTAATGGAGTGCAGTGAGCCCATTCTCTCTAAATGTAGCTGTTTCAACAATTTTCTAGGGTCATGTGTTATCTCTGATAAAAAAAGTATTGGAGATAGGACATTCAGGAAAAAAAGTAAAGTGACAGTGGGTGGCAAGGGTTCAAGTGGAGGAAGGAGGGATTAATAGGTGGATCACAGGGCAGAGAAAGAGTTCTCCCTGGCTTTCTGGTGGACACATGACACTGGGCATTAGTGGAAACTTTAGCACTGCGTAGAACAGAAAGTGAACTACAGACTTATGTTAATAATGTCTACTGACTTAGTTAATAATGTATCAGTATTGTTTCTGTTACAAGTGTTCCAAGTGAATTGCAAGGTGTTAGTAATAGGAGAAACAGAGGGGCCAGGTATTCTTCCAAGCTCTCTGTATTTACACCATAATTTCCTGTATACCTAAAAGTGCTCTGAAAAATAAAGTATATATGTACACACACACACACACACATTCCACAACATAATGGTGAAGAATAATTTCAGCCCAAAGGGCTAAATCAATGTCTTCTAATGCTCTTTGATAGCACACTAAGAGATGACATTTAAATTACGTTATTCTATTTTGTAAAAAGAAACTATTTGAAAAAAATTGCAAGTTTAAAAATATGTATGTTAGGCGGGTGCGGGTGCACAGACCTCGTGGACATCGATTCCTCAGGTCGCACTACAGACATCAACAAATGCTTGCGGAAAAAGTATAAATAAAGGACTAGGATTTCTTTTTAACTGTCGTCCCCGCCTACTTCCATCCACTTCCAGGTGCGCTAAGGCGACAGTGCAATGGAGAAGCGACTCCAGGAGCTTCAGCTGTACAAGGAGAAAGGGAACCAGCGCTACCGGGAGGGGAAGTACCGAGATGCCGTGAGCAGGTACCACCGAGCTCTGCTACAGCTGCGGGGTCTGGACCCAAGTCTGCCCTCCCCGATCCCGAATCTCGGGCCTCAGGGCCCCGCGCTCACACCAGAGCAAGAAAGCATCCTGCACACCCCGCAGACCGACTGCTACAACAACCTAGCGGCCTGCCTTCTTCAGATGAAGCCAGTGAACTATGAACGAGTAAAGGAATATAGTCAGAAAGTTCTGGACCGGCAGCCTGACAATGCCAAGGCCTTGTACCGGGCAGGAGTGGCCATTTTCCATCTGCAGGACTATGACCAGGCTCAGCACTACCTCCTGGCTGCAGTTAACAGGCAGCCAAAAGACCCCAATGTCCGGCAGTACCTCCAGATGACACAGTCAGAACTCAGCAGCTACCATCAGAAACAGAAGCAGCTTTACCTGGGCATGTTCGGTTAGTAAGAAGAAAGACGCTGCTCCACTTGAACTTGGATGGACCATTAAAGACCCATCGAGGGGAAACCTGAGCCTCACTAAGAGAAGTTAACCCCGTACCTGTGGCCCATGTGGATTTCTATTGTTTCCAGTTCTGCACAAACTCTTCACTATTTGCACAGTCCCTGTCTCCTCCCTCCCACCCCGCCACCACCCCTGTTTATTAGGGTAGCTTTTAATACAAGTTATTCCTGGGGGTTTTTTACTTTGGGAATTGTTTCCACTAAAACAATTATCTTGAAATGTTTTTACCAGACAACATCCATCAGCATCTGGATGGATTTAATCATATCTGTGGCCTTGATTTTAATGGTAGAAGCTGTTAGATGTATTCACATACAGAGGATAAGGATAGCAGAAGATGGAACAATCTAGGGACAGGCAGGAAGCAATTTCTCAGGTGCTCAAAGTCAAGGTTAACACAGGCCACAAACTGGGATATAGGTTGGAATTTTTGTGTTGTGGTTTTTGGTTGAGTTTTTTTTTTGTTTTTGGGGTTTTTTTGCTGAAACTAGAAACGTGAATTGGGCTCGAATGTATTAAAATGAAAATCAATGGCTATAATTTAACCACTTTTGGTTAAATTAATTCCTGATGTCCTTAGTATCGACGCACATTGCTATTCTTTTCTTCTCCCCTACAAAAGTGTCTATTTCTATTGTTTCTTTGGTAATCTCTAGTCTTTGCTATTGTTCACTCTCAGATCATAAAAATAGTTATTTATTTTTGCATTAAACAATTATATCTTAAAGTATCAAAAAATATGTATGTTAGAGGAAGAAGTGTATAGTCAAGAAAGCAAAAGTATGTATGGAAAGTGATCAAAGAGCAGCATGATCCCTTCTTCACCCCTAACCAAAAGAACAGCCCCACTTCTGAGGCCACCCCACCCTGATATGAGAACCTAGTCACGCCTCTGCTGGGCACTGTGCCCTCTCACCCACCATGTTAGGAATTAAAGTGCTTACTCATCTCATCCAAATCAGCCCATTGTGGGAAGTCTTGCTTAAGTAACCTCTCCTCTCTGAATCTGTTTCTTCATCTGTAAAATGAGCAGATTGAACCAGACGCTGCTGCTGACTGTTCACTCTATCATGGGATCCAGGTGCCAGCCTGGCGAGGCAGAAAACCCTGCCTCTAACTGGACCAGTTTTCTAACATGATGGAAGATTGTGCTAGTTCTTAGGTGAGTAGGGGCAGGTGATCAGAAACAGCCTTACTCATATTCTCTTTCTTCGCTGGACCCTGGAGAATCACTGGATATGCAAAATGAATCACCTTTAAGTATATCTAATGTCTCGTGTCTAAGATCTTTGCAGCAGGGCCAATAGCCAACTTCATGACAGATGGAGAAAGGATTGAAACTGTCAATGATTTCATCTTGACAGATCCACAATCAACAACCTTCATACCAGGAGTTAGGAGATCAGGAAACATGTTGCATTGGACAAGTCAGCTATCAGGGAGCTCTCAAAAATTCTTAAGAGCAATGATGTCAGTTTAAAGACTAAGGTGTGCCTGATTCAGGCCATTGTCTTTCAATAACCTGCTATGCATCTGAGAATGAATTCAATGAAGACAGATGAAAGAAGAATAATTAATGTCTTTGAGTTGTGATGTTTTTGAAGAGCATTGAGTGTCCCATGGACTGCCAAAAGAACAAACAGCTTGGAAAAAGCTCAGCCAAAGTGCTCCTTGGAGGCAATGATGGCAAAGCTTCATCTCTCATACTTTGAACATGTTGCTAAGAGAAACTATTCCTTGGAAGGTGATATTGTGTTTGGAAAGTTAGATGGTCAGCGAAGGAGAGGAAAACATCCAATGAAATGGACTGACACAGTGACAGTAGCAATGGACTTAACTGTCAGAGGTGTTAAGGATGGCACAGGATAGGGCAAAACTCAGGTCTGTTGTTCATAAAGTCACTTTGAACTCAAAGTCATCTAAAAACAACAACAATGCCTTGTGTTTTCCTTTCCTTTGGCTAAGATAACCAGTCACAAAGACCTTGTTGTTGTCATGGAGCCCTGGGGCATGGCCCATAGGCACTTGCATTGCTAATGCAAAAACAACTTGACAACTTGAATCCTCCTGTATAGTGACTATACAAGGGAAAGATAGGTGCTCTCCTCATGTCTGATTTACGGCCTTGGAAACCAGTGGAGGGTCAACTATGATTTGGTTCTGGTTCAACAGCAATGAGTTTGAGTTTTCTTTGAGTCATTAGGTGCCGTAGAGTTGGTTCTGACCCATAGCAAGCCTAGGAACTCAAAACCAAACACTACTAGCTCCTGTGATGACCTCGTGACTTTGCTGTGTTTCAGCCCAGAGTTACAGCCCAAGAAACCTCAACCATCTCACTGAGGGTCTTCCTCTTTTTTGATAACCTTTTACTTCACTAGGCATTGAATGCTCCTCCATGGCCTGGTTCCTACTAATGCCATGTCCAAAGTATGTGAGAGGAAGTCTTGCCATCTCCATTTCTGTAGAGCACTCTGGCTTTACTTCTTTCAAGATAGATTTGGTTGTTCTTCTGACAGTTCATGACATAGTCAATGTTCTTCAACATGGAGACTGAAGCAAAGGCATCTTCAATTGTCCTTATTAATTTTCCAGCTATCATATGCATAAAAAGCAATTGAAAAGAATGGCATGGCCTGGGTCTCTCAGATTACATCTTTGCTCTTTAAGATCCCTTGCACAATTTTATCCAGCACTATTTATTGGTTGATTTCTTGACTGCTGGTTCCACAAACATTAATTGTGGATCCAAGAAAAATTAATTCCCCAAAAAGAAAAAAAAAGTAATTCCTTGACAACTTCAGTAAGTTCTTTGCTTGTCATGTTGTTACTTATCAGTCTTATTGTGATTTTTGTTTTCTTTACATTAAGGTGTGGTCCAGACAGAAGGCTGTAATCTATGATCAGTGCTTCAAGTCCTTTTCACTTTCAGCAAGCAAGGCCATATCATCTGCGTATCAAAGACTGTTAAAGAATCGCCTTCCAATCCTGACGTTATGTTTTCTTCATATCGTCCAGTTCCTCAAATCATTTGTGCAGCGTCCAGACCAAAGTAAGCATAATAAGAGAATACAAGCCTGGTACACTTTTCTTGATTTTAAATTGTGAATTATCCTCTTTTTAAAAAATAAAAATTTTATTTCATACCGATTTACTTACAAAGTTCTTAAACATTGTTTTTCACACCAGAACTTCTCCATTTCCTTTACTGAAGTTATCTTCTTATTCTGTTAGAACAGCTGCTTCTTGGTCTGTGCACAGGTTCATACCTGAGCACAGTAGTTGTTGCTGTGTGCTGCCAAGTTGAAACTGACTCACAGCTGACCCTCCAGCAGGTTTCTGAGAAAGTAAATCACATGAGAGGATATTGCCCATTCTTCTCTCACTGGTGGATTCAAACCTTGTGCCTTTGGAATTGCAGCACAGCTTTTTAACACTAGGCCACCAGTATTCCCTGAGCACAAGAGTGTCTAAGAATGTTATCCAGGCTTTGTTATGATTCACACAGTTGAATGTTTCTTCATAGTCAATAAAACACATCTTTCTGGTATTCTCTGCTTTCAGTCAAAATCTCTCTACTATTAGTAATGGCATCTCTTCTTCCCTGTTCTACTCTGAATGCATAACAATGCTGTGGACAACAGCTCTGAACCCTGCCCTATCCTGAGCCAGTCTCACTGTCTTCAACATACCTACTCCCATTACTTTAGTCACTGTGTCAATCCGTTTCATCCAGGCTCTCTCTCTCCTGCATTGTTCCTTCATTCTTCCAAACATGATGTCCCTCCTGGCAATGTGTCCAATGTATGTGAAATACAGCTTCAAAATCTTTGCCTCCAAGGAGAAACTTGGTTTCAGCTTCTCCAGGGCAGACTTTCTTGTGCTATTGGCAGTCCATGTAATGTATGTTCAATATTCTTCTCTAACATCACAGTTCAAAGGCATTGATTCTTCTTCTATCATCCTTACTAAATGTCCAGCTCTCTGATGCGTAGCAAGTAATTGTGAAAACTGTGGGCTGAATCAGGATCACCTTAGTCAGCACTCTAGAGAGGTCTCTGACAGCAGATTTTCTTAATGAAATTCATCTTTTGATTTCTTGACTTGCTGTGCCAAGAGTGTTGATTGTGGAACCAAGCAAACTGAAATTATTTACAATTTCAATCCCTTCTCCATCTATCATGGTGTTGCCAATTGGCCCAGTGGTGAAAATCTTTGTTTTCTTAATGTTGAGCTTCAATCCATATTGCAGACTATCGTTTTCTTGACCTTCTGCAGCAAGTGCCTCAGGTCCTCCTCCATTTCAGTGAGCAAGGTTGAGTCACCTGCATAACACAAATTGCTGATGAGTCTTCTTTCAATTCTGATACAACCTTCCTCCTCATAAAGTCCAGCCTCCTTGAATGATCTGTTCTGCATACAGTTTGAAAAGGTGTGGAAACAGGATCCATGTGTATAATAGTCACCAGTTACGTTGTTGGAAAAGGCACTTCCAATGAATAAGCCATTGATTTTGCAAAATTCAGTCACATGATTTCCAGTGTTTTCTCTATCACCAAGGAGATATTTTCCAACTACTCTAAGTTCTTTGTTTCAAATTTTTGCATTTCAATCACCAATAATTACCAATGCACATTGATTGTATATTTGATCAATGTCAGACACCTGAAGTTGGCAAAATTTTACAATTTCTTTGTCTTGGATGTTAGTGGTTGATGCATAAATTGGAATAATGGTCATATCAACTATATCCTTATAGTCATATTCATATGACTATATCCTTATAGTCATATGAATACAATCCTATCACTGTTGTTATTGTTGTTGTGTACCACCATAGTCAGAACCGACCCATAGCTGACCCTTCAGCTGCTTTTCAGAGGCAGTTAATTGCACAGGAGGAGATTGCTCCCACAGAGCTGCTGGCGGATTCAAACCATGGGCCTTCAGGATTATAGCACAGTTTTTTACCAGTAGGCCACCAGAGCTCCCTAATTCTATCACTATATTAGTTATATTTCAGGATACAGTTAAGATGTTTTTTAACTGTGAATATGATACTACTTCTTTTTAATTTGTCATCTTTGTTGTTGTCTGCCATCAAGACAGAACCAACTCATAGCTGACCCTCCAACAGGTTTTCAGAGGCTGTTAATTGCACAGAAGGAGAGGGCCCATACATCTCCCATGGAGCAGCTGGTAGATTTGAACCACATGCCTTTGGGATTGCAATACTGTTCATACCACTAAGCACCATAGCTCTCTCAGTCTAAGCATTGTAGACTATGTTGTTGTTGTTGTTGTTGTTGTTGCTGATTGCTGTCAAGATGAGCATGACTCATAATGACTCTATGAACAAAAGGCCCGAAGTCTTTCTACGACTATCGACATTTATTAAAGTTCATAGAGTTCCCAAAGGCATGTTACACTATGTTGTTGTTGTTGTTGTTAGGTGCTAGCGAATCCAGTATGACTTGTATGGACTCTATGAACAGTTATTGTGAATCCAGTCATATCTTGCACCATCCTCATCATCTTTGACACACATATGCCCATTACTGAAGTCAATCCATCTCATTGGGGGGTCTTCCTTTCCTTTGCTGCCCCTCCATCTTTCCAAGCACAATGTCCCTTTCCAAGGAATAGCTATGTGTTCAAAGTATGAAAGACGAAGCTTTGCCATCTTTGCTTCCAAAGGAACACTCTGGCTGAGCTTTTTCCAGTCATATATATTTGTTCTTTTGGCAGTCCATGGGATATTCAGTGCACTTCTCCAATATCACAATTCAAAGGCATCAATTCTTCTTCTGTCATTCTTATTCATTGTACAGTTCTCTGAGGCACAGTAGGTAATAGAGAAAATTATGGCCTAAATCAGGTGCACTTTAGCCTTAAAACTGACGTCATTGCTCTTCAGCATTTTGGAAAGTTCTTTGACATTGGACTTGTCTAATGCAATATGTCTCCTGATTTCCTGACTGCTGATACTAAGCGTGTTGATTGTTGACTCAAGTAAGATTAAATAAATGACAGCTTCAATATTTTCTCCATCTATTATGACATTGACTATTGGTTGTGTAGTGAGGATTTCTGTTTTCTCAATGTTGAAAACGTAATCCACATCGAAGGCTATAGACCTTTATTTTCTGAAGCACATGTTTTATATCCTATTTACTTATAGCAATCAAAATTGTGTCATCTGTCTAACACAGGTTGTTGATCAGTCTTCCTCCAAACCTGATACCACATTCATCTTCACAGAGTTACCCTAACCCTAACCCTCAACTCAACGGCACCTAACAACAACAACAACAGCGTTGACACTCTATTGAAACCTGTTCACTGTGGGTGACCCACTAGTATTTTAATTACCAGTGACATAGTTTCCAGCATCACAGCAACATGCAAGTCACCAGAGTACAGCAGCTGACAGAGAGCCATGGACCCACACCCTTACATTTCAAACAACACAAATTCATTTTACAGCCCTAAAGGTCAGAAATTAAAAAGGAATCTCCTTCTTGTTGTTAAGTACTGTGGACCCACAGAACCTATGATGGACAAATCAAAGCTTTGCCCTATCCTGTGCCATCCTCCTAGCCGTGCTCAGATCCATCGTGGCAAGAAGTGTATCAATCCATCTCCTTGAGCGTCTTCCTGTCTTTCGATGACTCTCTTCTTTTCCTAGCGTGGTGTCTTTTCCTAAGGACTAGTCTATTCTAACAACATGCTCAAAATTTGTGTGGCTAGGTTTCATTGTCCTTGCCTCTAAGGAGCACTCTGGTAGCACTTCCTTCAACACGCACTTGTTTGTTCTTTTTGACAGTTTATGGGATAGTCAATATTCTTTACCAACACCTCAACCCAGAAACATTGATTCTTCTTCAGTATTCTTTATTCGTTGTCCAATTCTTACATGAATATGAAGCCACTGAAAATACCATGGCTTAGGGTCGAGTACCCTTTAGCCTTTAAATTGTCAATGAGTCTTAGAAAGTTAAGATCAAGGTGCTGCTTGTTGTTGTGATGTGCCTTCAAGTCAACTGCAGGTCACACAGATCCTGTGCACAGCAGCTCTGAACCCTGCTCTTTCTTGAGCCAATCTCACTGTATCTGACAAACCTAGCCTCCTTACCCCAGTCACTATGTCGATCCATCTCATCCAGGGTCTCCCTCTCCTGAGCCCTCCTTTGCACATCCATGCATGATGTCCTTCTCCAAGGGCTGGGCCCTCCTGGCAACATGCCTAAAGTATGTGAGATGGAGCTTCAAAATCCTTGCCTCCAAGGAGCAACTTAATTTTACCTTTTCCAGGACAGACCTGTTTGCAGGGCTAGTTAATTCTTTTCTTTTCTTTTTTTTCTTCATTGAAATAGATTTTATTTGAGGACACAGCTGTCTCAGCACAGACTGGCACTGGACAAACACACTGTGAGGCACTTTGTTAAATCAGATGGGCCAGTGGTAGAATTCTCTCCTTTCATGTGGGAAACCAGAGTTAATTCTTAAAGTTCTAGGGGAGAATTCTTGTGTCATTCTACTTCTAGAGTCTGTCTACACCCAGTGGCTTGTTAGTTCCATCTTTCATCTTCAAAATCAGCAGCATGACATCTTCCAGTCTCCCTCTCTGTCTGCCCCTCTGCTTCTTTCTGTTTGCAGTCTTCCTGTCTCCCACTCCTAATGTGCTCACATTAGACCTACTAGATAATCCAGGATGACCAATCTCGAAATCCTCCATTTAATCACATCTGCAAAGGGTCTTTTACCAGATGTTATTGTTAGGTGCCATTGAATTGACTGTCGTGTCATGGCAACCCCATGTGACAGACTGCCCCATAGGGTTTGTTAGACCATAACCTTTACAGAAGCAAACTGTCAGGTCTTTCTCCTGCAGAGGCCCTGGGGAGGTTCAGCTCACCAAGCTTTTAGTCAGCAGCCAAGCACTTAATCACTACACCACCAGGACTGTTTATAAACTTAGAAGCTAACATATTTACAAGTATTGTGAATTAGGACACCCAGGCTTCCAATGCTAACTTTTAAACAATTTTAAAATTTTCATTTCAAAGAAGTATTGTATTTTCACAGTACTTGCCATTTCTGTGAGTATCACCATTGAATGTTTCTTTGTGTTACTCTGATTTTTTATAAGTAGATTTAAATTCTATTTAGCTGTGTTCCACACAATTGTAGACATGAAATCATGGAGTTGCTTCACAGTTATGTTTTTTCTAATATTCCTTGAAATAACTATACAACAATTAAAATACCAAATGGTCATCTTGATACCATTAAACACCACTTTGTGGGTCACCGATAGTTTACTGATTGTCCTTTGGGAAACCAAAATAGAATCCAACCTCCTGATTTTACAGGGAAAAGTAGTTCATCTTAAAATCCAAATGCACAGTCATTTATTTGGTTCTGACTTGGAGACCTTCTGTCACATTTCCAAGGCCACAAATTAGATGGGAGGTGAGTGCCTGTCTTTCTCCCTCTAAACCACTAGTGGATTTGAACCACCAGAGACACAGCCTTAAGGTTAGAAATAGCAACATAAAAAAAAGGAAAAGAAAAGAAATAATAACATCCTAGGGTCCACGCGTTTGAGCTGTGGTGCTGGAGAAGAGTATTGAGTGTACCATGGACTGCTAACAAAACAGACAGATTCATCCTGGAGAGGGTTCAACCAGGCTACTCCTTGGAGGCAAAGATTCTGAGGCTTTGTCTGACACACTTTGGACATGTTGTAAGAAGGGACCGGTCCTTGGAGGGGGATGTCATGCTTGGGAAGGTAGAGGGGCAGCGCAGGAGGGGAAGGCCCTCTATAAGGTGGATTGATTCAGTGACTGGGGTAATGGGGATGGGTGTGTCAGAGGCAGTGCGATTGGCACAGGACAGAGCAGGATTTAGGGCTGTTGTATATAGGGTCTCTATGAGGCGTAAGCGACTCGACTGCACATAACAACAGGGTCCACAACACCAGAGCTCCTCTCATCCAAGAGCACACACCAGCAAAGAGCAAAACCTAGCTCCACCTACAACCCCTTCCTCTCCGCCTCTGCACTTCTTAATCACAACCTGGAAGTCCGCCTGCTCTCTTAACAATGCCCCTGCGTCGATGATTTCTATTTTCTGGAGCTCAGTTCCCCCTCTGTCACACTCAAGGATCTTTTATCTTATGAAAGTGGGGTTTTCTATTGCTTCTCCCTTTAAACAACATTCATACATTCACTCTGTCTGGGTTGCACAGTTACCTGTCCACTTGACCCACATCTGGACAGCGTCCAGGCCTTGGGAAAGCATGAACTGAAACGGGAGGTCAGTACCCAGTGGTGACTTTGCGCTGTGTTCCTTGGCCTCTGTCCCAGCTGCAGACTGAACTTTGGAACCCTTTGGAGGAGACAGAATTAGTTTCTATTCACAGAATGTGGGCCCATTTAATTGTTCTCCTTTTACATAACTGCTGGCAGGGAGTAGAAATGGCTAGCATTGACTGGATGTTCACTTCCTATAGGACAAACCTCTTGATGTTTGCTTCACAAACATTCATTCACAGCAACACTATGAAATCATAATTAGTGTTTCTATTTTACAAATGAGAACACCAAGTTTCTAAGAGGTTAAGCAATTTCTTAGGAACATACAGCTAGTGTTTTTAAGTGTCCTCCATTCTTGGGAACGTACAGCTAATGTTGTTATTTTTAAGTACAGTCAAGTCATAGAGGACTCATAAGGACCCTATGAACAAGAGAAAGCTAGTGTAATAAAGTTAATATTCATAGAGCTTCAAAGATACAAGAGAACTAAGAAATCCATCTGACAATAAAGAAACCAGAGAGGTTCAGTGACCTGCTTAAGGACACACAATGCTAGAGCCGGACAGAATTCAGATCCTGGACTCTCAAATCAGTTTTGTTTAGATGGTCTCTGTTTTAAGCTGTTATTCCTTTCCTAGTGCCTGCCTGCCTTGTTTTTTTCTCTCATCATTCTATACATTACTTTCTCCTACTATTTGCTATATTTGTCTCTCTAATAGAAAAGCTATCGAGAGTGACCTGTCTCAATATCTCCTGTTAACCCAGGGAAAAACAACACAGAAAGTTCTAGAACATCCACATTCATTAATTTGTAATCAGTAATTATTTAACCAGAAAATGGTTAAAATTTATTTTATTTTTTTTCTCTCAGAGAAAAAGATTGCCAACAAAGCAGACTTATAATAGAGACGAGGTTAATGAGGTCAAATAAAAGAAGAACTTGTTGGGTGGGAGAGAGAGGATAGGAGTACCTGCAGTTTGTAGGACAGTAAGCTTCTGTTAAAGAGAATAGGAAATTTGGAGACAGATAATGGTGATAATAGCACAATATGATGAACACAATTACTGTCACTTGGTTGAACATATAAAGAATGTTTACAGTTCGAATCCACCACATGTTCTGCTGGAGAAGGAGGGGCAATCTCCTCCAGTGCCAGTCAAATTAGATTTGATGGTACACAGCAAGGGAAAAATAAAAACAAACTTGAAGATCCTGGCCAGTCACTGAAAGTCCAGCATTATTAAAAAAAAAAAAAATGAGGAAACAGGAGGCAGGAGGAGGAAAATGTGCAACAATGAATGATTGGAAACCCAATATTTCTGTAAACTTAAAATCACAATGAAAGAAAAAAGAATGTTGAAAAGGCAAACATTTTGTTACACATGAATTTACAATAAGAAAAGACTTGATATTGAATATTTTAATTCAGTGTCTACCAATAGGGGATTGGCTAAGTTAATTGTGGTATATAGTTACATAATGTGGTGCCAGGTGGATGTTAAAGATGATTCTCTTGAACATCACATAATGATTACACAAGGATAAGTTTTGATTTAGTAAGTTGAGAGCAAGGAGACACAACAAAATTACTCCACTTTATTTTTATGAACATATATCACCAAAAAAATTTGTAAGGCTATATTTATTAAAGGTAACTATTTAAAATAATAAAAATAAACTAGTCTGTCTTGGAGGAAGGGCAACTAGAATGCTCTTTAGAGGCAAGGATAGTGAAACTTCATCTCATATAGTTTGGGCATGTTGTAAGGAGGGACCAGTTTTTGGAAAAAAAATCATACTGGGAAAGGTAGTGGGTGAGAGGAAGATAAGACTGCCTTCAACAAGATGGACTGCTACAGTGATTGTAACGATGGACTTGAGCATATGGGAGATCATGAGGAAGGCTCAAGATAGGGCAAGGCTCAGATCTATTTATCATTCATAGGATCATTATGAGTCTAGTTCCCTCGACCACATCTAACACCACCACCACTGGGTGGTTTGAATTGTCTTTCTTGTGTGTTTCTTTTTGGTCTCTGAATGATCTACAGAGAGCTCTTGGTGGCATAGGCTATAGGGCAGTTGTGCTGGTAACTCAAACACAGCTATGAGTTAGTTCAGACTCAATGGCAGTGAATTGAGTTGAGTTGAATTTTCTACAGAGGATGCCAATTCATACTCCAAGGAGGGAGATTTTAGATGGAGGAATTAAAACTGCTGTTATCTCACTTCACCGAAGACGACATTCAGATGGCTAACAAACACATGAAGAAATGCTCAAAATCCCTAGCCCTAAGAGAGATGCAAAT
>NW_006400036.1:3052685-3067132 GCF_000299155.1 Elephantulus edwardii
CCCTGGAGGACATTATGCTGAGTGAAATATCTGTCACAAAAGGACAAATACTGAATGGTGCTACTGTTGTAGAATGGGATTGATATCAGGATTGGGATAAGACTGAGAAAAACTGGATAAATTATGTATACGCATTGAAACAGATGAGGGAGAGAATAATTTAAAAACGATATATGATAAGTATTATAGTTATCACAAGAGTCCAAAATTAAGGGTGCACAGTGGAGTGTACCTGGGGCAGGGGGATTGTATACCAAAGAAAAAAAATTTTCTTCTACTTTTTCAAAGAGAGGAGCAAACTTTGGGGGGGGTGGGAGGAGGGCTGGCAGGGAGAGAAGTACAGCAATGAATTAATGAAAATCCAAAATCTCTGTAAATGTTCATTAAAATTATTAAAATAAAAAAATATGGGAAAAAAGTACACCCGAGGAGAGGAAACAGTGGATAAGAGATGTCAACAGAATCTTGGATGATGGGAAAAAAAAGATCGGTTCATAGTAGCTGGTGCTGCAGATCAGCGAAAGCTGAAGACAAAACAAGAAGCAAGCAGTGCCAGGCCTCAGAACCACAGAAATGAGAATGGAAGATGTTAGCTACATCACACTGCAGGGCGGGGTGGGGCGGGGTGAGGTGAGGGAACTAAAAATAGGAAGCTTGCTTGAAAGTCAGGTGTGTTTACAGGGCAAGTAGGTCAGGTCTTCACTGCCAAAATGGCTGGTAAAGGAAGGCAATTACTTCTTCCATATGCCATTGAGTACATTCCAGAACTCCAGAGATGAAGAGAAAATCCTGAAAACATCCATAGAGTTCAAACCAGGCCACATACAAAGGACCAGGAGGCCAAATGAACCTCTCAGAAATCAACTAGAAGCTTAAAGACAATGGGGCATTGCCTTTAAAATCCTGAGATAAATAGTATTCCCAACTCAGTATTTTAAACTTACCCAGACTCTTAAACAAGCATGTTGTTGTTGTGAGGTGCCGTATGACTCATATGGACTCTATGAACAGTAGATCTGAACCCTGTTCTATCCTGTGCCATCCTCACCATCTCTGACACACTTGAGGCCATTGCTGTAGTCACCACAATGACGTTTAGATGGAGATCTTCTTTTCTCTCACTGACCTTCCACCCTTCCAAACAGGACATCCTTTTCCAAGGAGTAGCCTCTCCTAGCAACATGCTCAAAGTCTGAGAGATAAAGCTTTGTCATCCTTGGCTCCAAGAAGCACTCCATCTGCACCTTCTCCAAGACACACTTATTCTTTCTTTAGCACCCCATAGAATGTTCAAACATAAGAATAGAATAAAAGCATTAGGGTGTTTTGTTTTGTTTTTCTCTGTTAAAGTTGTAAAACATTTGCCTCTCATTTATTGGAAAGAGACTTGGTGGAGTGGTATGCAATGTGCCAGGTACCAACTACAAGGTTAGCAGTTCCAATTCACCAGCTGCTCTCCAAGGGAAAGAAGAGCAGACTCCGCTCACAAAGTATTTCTTCAAAGGCTTGCTATGAGGCAGACTTAGTGGACAGCAGTGAGATGTACTGGAAAATGTGTGACACCAAAATAAGGAAGCAAATGAAGAAAACACGGAATGCAGAACAGAGAGAACCTGTACAATAGAATGAAAAGATAATTCCTAGAAGGATGGTAAGAAATATGGCACTAGGCAGGAGATCGAAAGAACAACCAATCCAGATTGGAGCAATGGATGCAGTTTCAGGGGACAGGCTTCTGAAGCAGAAGGAAGAAAGACAGCAACTGAGAACTGAGGTATCTGACCCTTTGAGAGGAATTGGTGATGTGTATGCATGAAAATGAAAAACTAAGCAATTATCAACTCCAGGGAAAACAAAAGGATGCCCACAAAAGGCAACATCATAATAATATACTACACAGTAATACACTAACAATACAGTAGCTCAGAGAATAATATTATTTGCATAGTCATGACATGCTTAGACAATGCAACCATAATGTAAGCATGGATATCAATTGAACCAATCCACCAGATTCTCTGCCAGGGAAGGAGGGACAATCTCCTCCTGTACCAGTCAGATCTTATTTGACGGTACACTCACACAAAAATAATAAAAAAAAAAATTGAACCAAAATTTGTAATTTAACTATGTTGGAGGGAACTTTGGTAGCCTCCTGGTAAGAAACTGTGTTGCAATCCCAAAGGCACACAGTTCAAATCCACCAGCTGCTCTGTTGGAGAAGGATGGACAATCTCCTCCCATGAGATTTACTATCTCTGAAAACCTGCTGCAGAGTCAGCTATGGGTCACTTTTGACTGGTGGTACACAATAACAACAATAAGAGGAGGAGGAGCAATAATGGATGATGAAGGTGCTACATCCTTAGATTCCATAGATCAATCGATTATCGATGGAAGATAATATAGAAAATGAATAGTCAAGTCGGTACCCTATATGCAAATGTAAAAACTAAAAGACCTGAAGGTGTTGTCTTTGAAAGGGAGAACTTTGAAGTGGGGGTGTGGGTTCATGACTTGATATTTTTCATTGTCAGCTTTACTTTAATAAAAGTTGATATTACATTTTAAAGAATAAAACAGTCTGAAATTTCTTAGGGGAATCTAGGCAAATGAAACAAAATTAAAAATATACATAATTCAAATCCCCAGAATATATTCTAAGGAAATTAGCAGGACTAGTATGGAAACACGTAGATCATTAATGACAGCAGGGAAAACCCTCCATGAAGTTGATTGACATGACAGATAGAACCACGGTCTGAATGAGCCAACAACCTTCATGACGGTGCAGACTGTCATTGTGAGGGTGCTTTGAGTGGAAACAGACCTGACCCAGCTAACAAGGACACGCAAAGATGCACACGCAGTGGTGTTCACTTCAATATTGTGTATTACAATAGCAATAAACTGGAGTGATTAAATACCCATAAGTGAACAGGAGATTGGTTTGATAAATCATGGTATAGCCACACAGCAGAATGAAACAACTGTTGAGAAGTGTTGTGAAAAACAACGTATTTAAACTTTGTAAATAAATCAGTATAAAATAAAAAAAAGAAGTACAAAGTAAATGCTTATGAACAAAACAAAATGAATCCATGTGTAGGTAAAAGCTTATGAATTACTACAAAAAGAAATTATTACATGGGAAAATGATTCAGGACAGTAAGTGAATTCTGATATTTAAAAACAAACAACAAAAGCAACTATGAGATATCATCTAACCCCAGCAACAGTAGCAAAGTTCAACAAGGCAGCAAACAACAAATGCTGGCAAAATTATGGAGAGATGGGAACTCTTATTCACTGCTGGTGGGAGTATAAATTGGTGTAACCATTAAGGAAGGCAGTATGGTACTTTCTCAAAAAGTTGGAAATAGAAATATTATTTGACCCCACAATTCCACTGGTAATATTCCCTAAAGAAACCAGAGCCATGAGTCAAACATATGTGTGCACACCCACGTTTATTGCTGTTATTCACAATAGCAAAGAGATGGAAGCAACCCAAGTGTTCATCAACAAACGAATGGAAAGAAAAACTATGGTACATTCACACAATGAAATATTACACAGTACCAAGAAGCAATGAATTAGTAAAACACTACACAACATTAAGGAGCATGGACGACTTTATGCTAAGTGAAGTATCTCAGTGACAAACTGATATAACACCACTGTTATAAAATACAGCAGACATAGGGTGGTTGGGGAGAGAATGGTGGGGGGAAGTGGATAGATAATGAAAACTGCATTAGAAAGATGAGGGGAAGAACTCTTCAAAAGAAATATATGATTATGCATTATGAGAACAATCTGAAAGAAGAGATACATTGCAAGATGGGGTGTGGAGGGAGGAAGAAAATGTACAACAATGAATAAAAAAGAATAAATACCTTAAAAATTAAAATAAACAACAAACTTGTTCCATAAATATAAAGTCTATACACCAATGTACTCATAGTAGTAATCTCTGGGGATGGGATTTGTGACAGTTTTTGCTTTCTCTGCATTGTGTGGATTTTTATTAGCTACCATGTTTTACCATTAAAAAATTTACTTCTAGTTCCATTTAGAAAAGCAAACTCAAGTCCTGAAGAATACGATCCTACAGTTTATAAAACACTTGCACAGACATTCTACTTACATGTCACAGGAACTTTCAGAAAATAGGACGTTTGCCCTTTTGTTAAGAATAAGTAAGACTCAGTAGGGAAGAGTGTGTGACAGCCAGGACGTAACCATGTCAAATTCAGGGTGCTTCAATCAGCACCAGGTAAATCTGAAGCAACTCAAGAAGCTCACATCACAATCTAAAAAAATGCTTTCTGGCCGTCCAGACACAAAACCAAATCAAGGGGCTTAGCATCTTAGGAAGATAAGGGGCAGACCACACAGATTCAGAAAGCCACTGAAGCAAATCACTAGTAACCAACATTCTGACACAAAAACTGAACTTGGCTTTCTATAACACCTCCCGCTGCCCCAATGTATAGTGAGGGTCCTCCTCTCTCTCAAGCTGGCCCTCACCTGTCTCAGATCTCTTCCAAGCAGACCCCTCCTCAGCGTACCTGGTCCTGTGTCGCAGGTCTCTGCTGATCAGAACAACAACACTCAGGGCCCACTCAGGACTGAAACAAAGCAGCTGTCAACAGGAAGGGGAAGAATCACCGTCTGACCAAAGGTGCGAGAACAGGAAGTGGGTTAGGAGCAGGGAGGCTGCGGCCGCCCTGCCATCTAGAAGTGAGGCAACCCTCTCAGTGTCATTGCTCAGCTAGGGTTGAGCAAGACTTAAGTAACAAAATAAGCTCAAGTCCTAACTCCTTACTCCTTAGTCTGACTCCATCAGCGATGCAAATAGCTAGTGTGCTCAGTTGCTAATGAAAAGATTAGAGGTTTGAATCCACCCAATGTTGCTTGAATCTCCTTCCAAAGAAACCCCAGTCATTGATAATAACCTAACCCAACGGAGAGTCAGCTATCAATGGTTCCAACTTGAGGGCAATGAGTTTGAGTTACTGTCATTATCAGGGAGCTCTGATAGTGTTAAGAGTTGGACTGTTAATCCAAAGACCTCCCTTTTCTGGTGGTTTGAATCCCTCAACACCTCTGAGGAACAAAGATGGACAGTCTTCTCCTCTATGGTTTACCAGAAACTCAGCCGAGTGTCAGCTATGAGTCGGTTCTGACTCTACACAATTCTGCTCTAACCCACAGCCAGTCTGAATCACCAAATCATGACAAGTGGCGTGAGTGTGAACTCCTCAGCCAGGCCTGCAAGATTCCCCATTCCCACTGTAAGCACGTAACCCAATACTCTTCCCCCACCTCCCACTTCCCTGCCTCTGTCCTTGTAATGAGAGGGTGCAGACATCAATTTCGTTTTACCGCTGAGGGCCGCCCCCAGCCCCACCCCACACAGAACCACACTTAGCACATACTGCGGTGCATTAAAACATGAACTTCAAGTCAGGTGGACCTGCCCTGCCCCTTTTAGCTGTGAGACCTTGAGCAAATTGCTTGGTGTCTGTAAACCTCATTTTCCTCATCTATAAAAATGAAGTGAAGGGAGGGATTGCATAACAATGAGTTTCTGTTTTTCTTTCAAGGAGAAGAGTGAACTGAGGGGAAAGTGTGGTGGGCAGGGAGAAAAGAACAACAATGAATGACTAAAAACTCTAAGTCTTTGTAAACTTTCATTAAAATTGATAAAAAAATTTTTTTTAAATGAAGTGAATGCCAGTAGTGGCCTCATGGCATTTTTGTAGCACCTAGGGGACATAATGTGTGTAACTGCTCTGGTACAAACCAAATCAGTCTCTTTCAGCAGGTAGTCATTGTCCCCCTGCCTTTCCCAATCTGACCCACTCTTTAAATCTTCACCATTCTAATCGGAAGAGTCACTTAAACAACTCTTGCCTCTATGGTGACTGAAGATCACCTGTCACTTAGTCCCACCATACAGAAAAGACACCCTTGTCAAAAACTGGTTCTGAGGTCACATACTGGTCACCATTTGCCCACAGTGATGCTTTTTCCCCTACCCAAGACAATTCTATGAGGGAGGGTAGGGAGGGTGTGGGTATGTCTGTGTTCCCAGCAGCCTCGAAGGAGATAGAAATTAGTTCCTAAATATGTAATAACTTCAGAGAAACTAAGGAAATAGCACCCCCTCCCTAGTAAAAGCATACAGGTAAACCCGGGACCAACTGAGCAAGCCAGCACGGGGGTCGAGGGGTGGGGGTGGGGGGCGCTGAGGTGTTGTCAGTTACACAAAAGCTTTGCAGCAGAGGGCAGAGTCATGGGATCCTTGGCTGTTCTCAGGTGGTCTTCTGAACATTCCCTAATATTCCTAAGGGTATGGAAAGCTGTGATGTTGGAGCAGAGCACTGAACATCCATGGACAGCCAAAAGAATAAACAGATACGTCTTGGAGAGGGTGCAGCTGGAGTGCTCTTTAGAGGCAAGAATGATGAGGCTCCACCTCATATACATTGGTATGCTGCTTGGCTGGACTTTTCCTTGGAAAGGGACATGGTGTTGGGAAAGATGGAGGGTTGATGAAGATCAGGAAGACCCTCAACCAGGTGGATTGATATGGTGACTGCTGCAAAGGGCTCTTGTGTGTCAGGAAATGTGAGAATGGCACAGGACAGAACAAGGTTTAGAACGTTTGTTCATAGGGTCGCTTTGAGTCATACTGAACTCAACGGCACCTAACAACAACAACATGGAACGCCACAGCTCCATCTGCCTGGAAGATGAGAGCCCTACTCTCATCCATCTCTACCTCCAGGGGGAAGCTTTCTTAGCCTGCAGTCTCTAAATCTGGTTTTATTTGAGTAGATTCCCCTTCAAGGTAACCCTGTATGTGTTCGAGTAGAACTGTGCTCCAAACAGGGTTTGTTTTGTTTTTTTTTTATGACTGATTTTCTGGAAGTTTATTGGCAGAGCTCTATTTCTTTCTTTTTTTTTAATTTTTTATTGAGATTTTTGTCAATGTTTACTGAGAACTTGGATTTCCATTCATTCATTCTATCCCTCTCCCTAGTTCGTATTTCTCTGAAAAAAAAATTCTTTCATTGTATAGTTCCCCCACTCCCCAATCCGCTTTGCTGTGCACCTCGTATTCTGGACTGTTGTCATGCCAGCAGTCACGTGCATTAACCATATGCACCTTCCAGGGACTCCACAGCTTCTTATACCCCCCAATAGCAGTTCTTAGCTTTACCACTAGCTTCTCAGGAGAGCAGCCCCTAATAGTCCCCTGTTCTCAGCTGAGACGTGCCACATTCTCTGTCTCTCTTATTGTGATGAAACTCACTAAAACCTCCACCAATACAACAACTTCCCCATTTATAACTCAGTGACACTGGAGACATGTTTTGGGTTGTGCCCTCATTGTCATTATGCTCATCCGAAGCATTCTACCACCATTCACCTAAACTGGGTGCCCCTTGTCTTTGCTAGACAGGGCTGCAATAACAGAAATACCACAAGTGGATGGTTTTACCAAACGAAAATGTATTTTATCACAATTTAGGAGGTGAGAAGTCCAAGTCAGCACTGGGGATGGCTTTCTGTGCAGGCTCCGAAGCTCTGCTTGCGTCTTTTCAGCTTTTGTTTTCTTGTTTCCTTGGAGATCACATGTAGTAAGGCAAGCTATCTGCCTATTCTCCACCTGCTTGTTCAATCTGCTCTGCCATATCTTTTGAAAAACACTGACTTAAAACACATCTTACACTAATTCTACTTCCTTAACATATCAAAGAAAACTCATTCCCAGATTAGATTAGAACCACAGGCATGCTGTTTTGTTGTTAGATGTTGTCAGTCATAACTGACTCACTCAATAATTCACTCACTCACTCACATAACAACGCTATGAACAATAGAGCAAAACTTTGCCCAATGCTGGGTCAGCTGCTAATCTTTGCTATACTTAAACCCACTGCTGTAGCCACTCGGTCAGTCCATCCTGTCTAGCGACTGCTTCTTTTTTGTTGACTCTCTACCAAACATGATGATCCTCTCCAGGGACTGGCCTCTTCTGGTAATATACGCAAAGATTATGAGATGAAATTTTAAAATTCTGGCTTCAATGGAACAATCTGGTCGCACTTCTTTCAAGACAGATTTGTTTGTTATTTTAGCAATCCTTAGTGTACTCAATATTCTTCACCAACAAAATCACTCAAAGGCATCAATTCTTTTTTGCTCTTCCTGATTTGTTGTCAGACTTTGACATGCACAAGAGATGACTAAAAATAACAGGACTTGGCTCAGGCACTTACTTAGTTTTAAAGTGGCCTCAAAACAAAATGAAACAAAACCAAAAAAAACCCACACACTAACAAACCAAAAAACCTTTAAAAATCAAGTGGCATCCTTGCTCTTTAATACCTTAAGTAGATCCTTTGCAGCAGATTTATCCTTTGTAATGTATCATTTGATTCTTTGGGTTTTTATTTTATTGTGATTTTAGCGAAAGTTAACAGAAAGATTGGATTTTCATTCATTCATTATTGCACATTTTCTTTCCTCCCCTTCTCTTATCACTCCCCCAATTCACTTTGCAATGCTCCTTTTGTTCCAGATTGTTAATTGTTGCTCATATAATGCCTAATCATACATTCCTTTCAGACACTTCTCCTCTTCTGTTCTCCAGTGCAGTATTCATTATATACCCACTCTTAACATCCCTGGCAATGTCCATGCTTTTCTCCCTTTATTTTATTGGCCCAGTTTATGAGGACTTTTGTTTTCTAAATACTGAGATGTAATACATACTGTAAGTCGTTGATCTTCTTCAGAAAGTCCTTCAAAACCTCTTCACTTTCTGCAAGCAAGATTATCATCTATGTAAAGCAAGTTGTTGATAAGCCTTTCTCCAATCCTGACTCCACATTCTTCTTCATATAATCAAGATTTTCAGATTCTTTGCTCAGCATACACAGATTGAATAAATATGGCAAAAGGATACAACCCTCACACACATCTTTCTCGATTTAAAACCATGAAGCATCCCTTTGTTTTGTCTGACAACTGCTTTTTGGTCGGTGCACAATTCTGCATACACACAAGTAAATGTTCTGGAGTTTCTGTTCTTCATGTTGTCCATCATTTGTTGCAGTTTACACAGTTGAAAGGATCATATGAACCACAGATACTGAGATTATGTTACATAACACAAATTTCAAGTGGTCACAATTCAAATCACCACACTCTCTAAACCAAAACACTTCCTTTCCCATTAATAACAATTAATAATCTTTGCTTTTTTATATCCTTGCTTAATTTGTGTGGCATCATACTGTATTTGTCCTTTTGCACAACTGACTTATTTCACACAGCATAACATTTTTAAAGGTTCAACCATATTGTAGAATACATGAGAACTTCTTTTTTTCTTTTTACACAATGTTCCATTGTATCCATACACCATGTTTTGTTTATCCACTGGCCTTCCCCACCCCCATCTTAAAGGTTCTTTAACAAATACAACAATGAGTGAGAGAGGACCCCAGACGGCAAGTGTGTAAGCAGTGAAGGTGGCGGCACTTTAGGGGCAGGCTAGGATGCGGGGAACATACAGATACAGGGATGCTGGGGTCAGGGATGCTGGAGCACCCGTGCACTACTCAGATTAAAAGATATGGAATGCTTCATGAATGTGAATGTCATCCTTGCTCAGGGGCTGTGCTAATCTTCTCTGTGTCATTCCAATTTAGTAAACGTACTGCCAAAGATGAAGCAGAGAATACCAGAAGAATGTCTGTGTTTCATTGATTATGCAAAGGCATTTGACTTTCATAACAAACTATGGCTGACTCTGAGAAGAATGGGAATCCCAGAACATTTAATTGTGCTAATGCGAAACCTATACTTGGACCAGGAGGCAGTAGTCAGAACAGAGCAGAGTAACACTGCATGGTTCAAAATTGGGAAGGGCATATGCCAGGGATGTGTCCTGTCTCCATACCTTTTCAACCTGTATGCAGAGCAGATTATTCAAGAGGCCGGGCTCTCTGAGGAGAAGTGTGGTGTCAGGATTGGTGGAAGATCTATTAACAATCTGCGTTATGCAGATGACACAACCCTGCTTGCTGAAACTGAGGAGGACCTGAAGCACTTGCTGCAGAGGGTCAAGGACTGCAACCTTCAGTATGGACTGAGGCTCAATGTCAAGAAGACAAAGATTCTCACCAGTGGACCAATTGGTAGCATCGGATGGATGGCAAAGAGATTGAGATTGTTCACAGCTTCAGTTTGCTTGGCTCCATGGTCAACACTCTTGGCACCAGGAGCCAGGAAATAAAAAAATGTATTGCGATGAGAAAGTCTGCTGTTAGGGACCTCTCTAAAGTACAACGGTGCAACGGTGTCTCTCTGGAGACTAAGGTGCACCCGATACAGGCCATGGTCTTTGCAATCACTTAATATGCATTAGAGAGTTGGACAATTACTAGGGAGGATAGAAGGAGAATTGATGCCTTTGAGCTGTGGTTTTGGAATAAAGTCTTGAATGTACCGTGGATTGCCAAGAAAACAAACAGATTCATCCTGAAGAGGGTTAAACCAGGCTACTCCTTGGAGGCAAGGATTCTGGGGCTTTGTCTGACATACTTTGGACATGTAAGGAGAGACAGGTCCTTGGAGAGGGACATCATGCTTGGTAGGGTGGAGGGACAGTGCAGGAGGGGAAGACCCTCTATGAGGTGGATTGATTCCGTGACTGGGGTAATCGGGATGGGAGTGTCAGAGGCCATGCGATTGGCACAGGATAGAGCAGGGTTTAGGGCTGTTGTACATAGGGTCGCTATGAGTCGCAAACAACTCAACAGCCCATAACAACAACAACTGCCAAAGCAGGCACTCCATTGGCCTTTTGATAGACTTTTCGGTTGTTTTAATCTTTTAGCTGTTGTGAGAAGTGCTGCAATGAATTGGTGTTCAGATTTCCACACGTGCTTCTGTCTTCACTTCTCAGAACTGGGGCTGCTGAGTCATGTAGTAATTGTACACTCACGAGTTTGAGGAACTATCAAATTATTTTCCCCAGTGGACACACCACTTTATATTCACAACAGCAAATGGATAAGGTTCAATTTTCTCCACAATCTTATTAATCATCTTTTCATGGGTTTGTGAGATATTTTAATATCCTCTTAATGAACTGCCTGTTCAATTCCTTTGCCTATTTTTAGTAGGTTGTTTGTCTTTTTGCTAAGTTGTACAAATTATATGCATATGTTGTTGTTGGAATCAACTGGTGGCTTTTCAGAGGCAGCTAATTGCACAGGAGAAGCTTGTCCATCCTTTGCAGAACAGCTGGTGGCCTTGAACACTGTGCCTTCTGGATTGCAGTGCAGCTTCTTGCCACAAGGCGTGTGTGTGTGTGTGTGTGTTTGTGTCTTAGGGCAAGTTGGAAAAGGAGTCTTGTTGATGCAGTGATTAATGCCTGGAGGTCAGCATTTCAAATCCACCAGTTGGTCCCTGGGAAAAAGATGTACTAGCCCGCTTCCTGGAAGATTACGGCCTTGGAAATGAAATGAGGTAAGTCTATGCTGCTCTCGAGTACAAGATCACTAGGAGTCAGAATTGACATAACAGCAGAAGTTTTAATTTTCAAGCTGCGGTCACATTTTCTTAAGGATCTCACATCTTCCGATTTACCATCTCACCAGGCCTGTGCGCCTGATCCCATCTTTCTCTCAGTGAACCTAAAACCCTGTGAAGTTTACTGTGTACCAGGTGTCATATCTAGCATTTTATGATCTGATGTCATAGCCCATAGAGAATTGGGTTGCTAACCCAAAGGCAACGCCTCTTCACCAGTGCTAATTCCCAGTTACTCCAAGAGAGCAGTGATGGGCAATCTCCCCTGGTGATATTTACAGCCTCTGAAAACTCCCTGGAAGGTCAGCTACGAGTGAGTCCGTTCCAGCAATGAGGTTTTCTGCATTTCATTCTCAGCTCTACAAAGATGGGGAAGCTGGAGTCCAAAGAGGTTACAGGCTTTACCCTCACAGAACAAGTGGACTCACTAAGTTGTGTGACAGACATTTCAGTGGATTTTGCTCACTCAGGGAGGCGCCTGAGAACTCCTTGGCTGGGTTTGCTTCGTTTGCACCTCCCACATTGCACTGAGCACAGGACCCTGCCCAGTCAGCAAGTTCCACATTTCAGAACTGCTGGATATAAGTCATTGCCAGCGAGTTTGCTAGAAATGCAGACTCCACCCTAGTGCTACTGAATCAGAATCTAAGTTTTGCAAGATCCCTTGTAATTATCTGCCCACGGAAGCTTGAGATTTCACTGGTTTTGATGGAACTGAGTGAGTGAATGATGCTGTCAAAGGCACCTGTAGGCAGAGCAAGTATTTATGGGGGGAAGGGAGGAAGATCCCAAGCACCAAAACCCACAGAATTCATTGTCTCAAGGACTTCACCTCTGGAGAAATTGCAGAGCCAGAGAATTAGAGCTGGGAGGAGGCCCATGATTCACTTGGTCTCCACTCCTTGAGAGTTCAAGTAAGATGTTGGCCCTGGGAGTCTGGACGGCAAAGTGACGTCTTTAGCATGCCACCTGCTGGATTCTATTAGGTATGTATGCAGCATGTGTCCAGACTCACCACTCTATGCTATGGGGTTAGGAGCTTCCGATGGTTCTTCTGCTCCCTTTTTGGACTTCCACGTTTACCATTCCTGTAACAAAATATCCTTACACTACAATTATAGATAACTCCTTACACTACAATACAATCATATGGTTTCCTCATGTTTGCCTCAACCTTCTCAGTTTGTCTCAATATTTCAGACATTTATTTACTTCCATTGGATGCAATGCTTAGGAACTGGAAGTATTTCTCTTCCCATTATTGCCAAAGTAAATAATCACTGTGTTGGTCTATCTTATGGCCTTCTTCTCTTTCTTTGACCCTCTGCTTTTCCTTTTACAACATGGCTAAAATGTGTGAGGCAAGTTCATCACCCTTGCTTCACTTCTTCAAGGACTTTTTTTTGTTGTTGTTCTTTTGACAATCTACGGTATATTCAACACTCTTTTCCAACATCACAGTCCAAAGGCATCAGTTCTTCTTCAGAATTCCTTACTTATTGTTTAACTCTCATATGCGTATGAAGCAACTGAAATATCATGGCTTGAGGAAGGCACACCTTAGTCTTTGAAGTAGCATCCTTGCTCTATGGCATTTTTCTAGAAGTCCTTGGCAGTAGATCTGCCCATTACAATACATCATTTTGATTCTTGGCTGCTTCCATATGTGATGATTATGAATCCAAGAAAAATGAAAATCATGACAATTTCAGTCTTAGAGAGAAGGGAGAGGGAGCGAGACTGTGTGTGTATTTAAAAAATATGAACAGATATGGATCTCTCCAAGTCAGTTGGTTAGGTCTTCCAAATATGTTGGCATAGGTGAGTGCCTATACATGCAGGACTGTGTCTGTCTATTGTAACACCTCAGGTGGTATTTTGTCAATTCCTGGGGCACTGATTTTTGAACACATGCAACCTCATGAAATGGTTGCACATGGACCAATTAGGAAGATAGATCTAACAATCTACTTTCAAAAAGAAGTCAGCTAAAACCCTAATAGCACAGCAGAATAATGTACCAGATATATTGACTTGAAGATGAATCCCTAGGTTGGAGGAGCACTGAGAACACACGGTGGCCACACCAACAGATTTGAGGATGCTGAGATCACGAAGATAATTTGTTTCCATGTAATATCCAGTTGACCATCACTGTCTGATAAAGAGTGGGTGTTCTGGTGGTGTAGTCTATAGTCAGCAGTGCTGTTAGACATTCACATCCCTAGACGTTTTAATGCTTTAGTGGCTTCTCTGGAGAAAGCTAAGAAGTCTCTCATTGAGATTTGCTGTCTTTCTGAACTTTCTAGAACTGCTAGGATATTGTTTCATAGAGATTATGAAGCTAGATATCCTCCCATAGTTCTCAATTTGCAGGAGGAGCTTTCCATATTTCACCATTAAGTAGACTAGCTGCTGTGTGTTTTGTACATATCCTTTATGATATTAAGAAAGTTCTCTGCTATTCCAATATGCAATTTTTAAGAAAAGACTAATTGGTTTAAAATGTCTTGGCTGTCGAGATGATAACACGACTTTTACCTCTTTAGTTCTCTTAAGTAGTGTATGATGTGGGCTAATTTTTTTTTTATTACTTTAGAGCCTGTATGATAATCTTCCTTTCCTTCAGGTCTCCTTCTATTACCTATTTTTTTTCTCTTGTTTTTGGTCACTTGGTCTTTTCTCTTGATACCTATAAAACTGCTCAGTTTTCTTAACTGCTAAATGATAGGTAGATGGAACATTGTACAGCCCCTGAATTACGTTGTTCCTCCAGAATATATATGAATATGTATATATGTATATATGCACATATATATGTATAT
>NW_006400036.1:3067232-3075769 GCF_000299155.1 Elephantulus edwardii
TCCCCAAGCTGTTAGAATAGAGTTAAATAATTTTCATGCAGACACGAATTAACATGTTTCAAGTTTTGTGTGGGCTGCTCTATTATTGGATTGCTATTGCTTCTCATCCTTTTGTGAGTCTCAACTGAGCCTCTGGGGTGTTCATCAGAGTCTAAACTCCAGCTTTTAAGTCTTTAACACCCTGAGGATGTCAAACACAATTCTCAGCTTCACCGCAGCTTTCTGTGTCTGTTATTATTTGGAGACGATTTGAGGGGAAAAGCTGTGTGGAGTGTGTGGTTTGTTTCTCTGTTATACACTTCTCCCCAGCATACTGGTTCCTGAGATTCTGCTTGCCTTGGACTCCAATTTTTTGACTCTATGACCCTGTCAAAAGCTTTAAGCCATCATTTTCTGCCTAACCTCAGTGTTCCCTAAGAAAACAAGCAAAATCCTAGAAGGTTAAAAAACAGTAGAGAACATTCCTCACCCTTCAAGCATTTTCTTTCTTCTCCAGACTTCTGTTTACTTAACTAAAATTCTGCTCACACTGGCTGCCCTCAGAAGCTTTAAAGCAAGGGTGTGTGTGTGTGTGTGTGTGTGTGTGTGTGTGTGTGTGTGTGTAAGAGAGAGAGACAGAGACAGAGAGAGAGAGAGAAATCTAATTTTTCTCTTGTTGTCTTCCAAAATACTAGTCTGATGCCAGTCATCTTGTCATAACCAATTAATTAATGTACATTTTAAAAAAGATAATTCTGACAGTTCTGTGGAAAATAGACTATGGAGAGTATGGTGGGTGAGAAGGGTGGAAGCCTGCAGGGAAGCTTAAAGTCTTTTGCAGCATTCCAAGCAAGTTGCCTATTGTCTTGGACTAGATACTGGCAGTGATTGACAGAGAGAAGTAGGACATGTTAAGATTGTGTGTGTGTGTGTGTGTGTGTGTGTGTGTGTGTGTAAAAATAACATAATAATATCCAACTTTAGCAAGGCAATTTCATATAGTGCTGGAGGGAGTATAAATTGATACAATCTTCCTGTAAGAAAATGTGGTCATATTTACAAGCCTTTAAAATGAAATTATAATTTGATCCATCAACTCTATTTTTAATCCTTTATTTTAAAGAAATAAGATCAAAATTCATCATCAATAAAAATATTCATAATTCATCATCAATAAAAATATTCATTGTAGAAAAGTTTTATAAAAGACTGGAAGCCACTTAAATATTCATCAATAGGGGATTTATTTAAATAAATTATTGGATCCATTAAAATGAAGGCTTAGACAAATATTTTGTAGGATGATAATATGGTAATTGAGAGAAATGATGTTATAGAATAGTTCATACAATGTTATATTAGAATAATGAGAGATGTGTTGCATTGGGCTAGTCCACTGTCGGGGACCTCTCCAAAATCCTTAAGAGCAATGATAACAGTTTGAAGACTGATTCAGGTCATGATCTTCTTAATCATCTGCTATGTATTTAGAGAGCTGGACAAGCTGGGTAAGGATGACAGATAATGACAGGTAAGGATAATTCGTGCCTTTGAGTTGTGGTGCTAGAGTGCTGCATATCCCATGGACTGAATATTCCCAAACAGCAAACAGATATGTCTTGGAAAAGGAGCAGATAGAGTGCTCTAAAAGGCAAAGATAGTGAAGCTTCATCTTTCATACATTGAACACATAATTAGGTGAGGTTATTTTTTTAGAAAGGGACATCATGCTCAGTGAAGGAGAGGAAAACCTTCAACAAGACAAACTGATAAGCAATGGGCTTTAGTGCATCAGAGATGATAAAGATGACATAGAATAGGGTAGGTGCCAGGTCGACTCAGTGCCCCTTAACAACAACCACCATATTATAATTATAGATATACTGTGTCATTATTTTAGCATAACTATATAGATAGCTGGATAGATAGATAGATAGATTGATTAGATAGATAGATAAACAGAGGGAGAGAGGCAGGAAAGTAGGTAAGCTGGGAGGATAAACAACACCATATTAACAGTAATTTTCTGTAGAAGTGGTGTTGTTGTTTGCTGTGTACCAGAGTCAGAACTGATCCATAGCTGACCCTCCAGGGGCTTTTCAGAGGCAGCAAATCATATGGAAGCAGATTGCCCCTCCTTCTTCCACGGAGCAGCTGGTGGCTTTGAACCACATGCCTATGGGATTGTAGTGCAGCTTCTTGCCACTAGGCCTCCCTGTAGAGGTGATGCAAGGCTTGTGTTTTTCTTAGTGATGCACATGCTTTGATGAATTTTGGACATTTCCCCCACATAGTACTGAGTCACTGTATCGAAAGGAATTGGCAGACACAAAAGAATTTCATGAAACAACATATGAGCAAAAGCCTATGATGATGAAAGAAGAAGTTCAGGCTGCTTTGAAGGAAATAGCAAAAAATAAGGCCCAAAGAATAGATGGTATACCAATTGACATATTTAAGCTAACAGATGCTGCCCTGGATGTGCTCACCAAGTTGTGCCAAGAAATCTGGAGAACAACCACTTGGCCAACTGACTGGAAGAGATCTATATTTGTTCCCATCCCAAAGAAGGGTGACCCAACAGAGTGTGGAAACTACAGAACAATATCATTGATTTCACAAGCAAGCAAGATTCTACTGAAGATTATCCAAAAACGACAGGAACAGCACATCAGCAGAGAACTGCCAGAAGTCCAGGCTGGGTTTAGAAGGGGTCATGGTACTAGGGACATTGTAGCTAATGTTAGATGGATCTTGGCTGAAAGCAGGGAATACCAGAGGAATATCTCTCTGTGTTTCATTGATAATACAAAGGCGTTTGACTGTGTGGATCATAACAATCTATGGCTGACTCTGAGAAGATGCGAAACCTATACTTGGACCAAGAGGCAGTCGTCAGAACAGAGCAAGGAAACACTGCATGGTTCAAAACTGGAAAGGGCGTACAGCAAGGATATGTCCTCTCTCCATACCTTTTCAACCTGTATGCAGAGCAGATTATCCAAGAGGCTGAGCTCTATGAGGAGAAATGTGGAGTCAGGATTGGTGGAAGATCTATCAACAATCTGCATTATGTAGATAACACAACCCTGCTTGCTGAAGCTGAGGAGGACTTGAAGCGCCTGCTGCAGAGTGTCAAGGACTGCAGCCTCCAATATGGATTGAGGCTCAATGTCAAGAAGACAAAGATTCTCACCACTGGGCCAATTGGCAGCATCAGGATGGGTGGTGAAGAGATTGAGATTGTTCACAGCTTTAGTTTGCTTCACTCCACAATCAACGCTCTTGGCATGAGTAGCCAGGAAATTAAAAGACATATTGTGATGGGAAAGTCTGCTGTTAGGGACCTCTCCAAAATACTGAAGAGCAATGTTAAGGTGTGTCTGATACAGGCCATGGTCTTTGCTATCACTTGTTATGCATCAGAGAGTTGGATAATGACTAGGGAGGATAGAAGGAGAATTGATGCCTTTGAGCTGTGGTGCTGGAGAAGAGTATTGAGGGTACCATGGACTGCTAGGAAAACAAACAGATTCATCCTGGAGAGGGTTAAACCAGGCAGCTCCTTGGAGGCAAGGATTCTGAGGCTTCGTCTAACATAGGACATGTTGTAAGGAGGGACTGGTCCTTGGAGAGGGACATCATGTTTGGGAGGGTGGAGGGACAGCGCAGGAGGGGAAGGCCCTCTATGAGGTGGATTGATTCAATGACTGGGGTAATTGGGATGGGTGTGTCGGAGGCAGTGTGATTGGCACAGGACAGGGCAGAGTTTAGGGCTGTATAGGGTCGCTATGAGTCACAAGCAACTCGATGACACATTACAACAACAGTGCTATTTTTATGAGAAAAATGCTTTTTCCCTACTGTTGTCTCAGATCACGGCCCTGGCCTCCCCTCTCTTAAGAACTAAGGACTGTCAGGGTCAGGGCGGCCTTATGGTCTGAGAGGAAGAGTGAAGATTTATGACGTCCTGGATCACAGGCACCCAGTTCACCTCAGAAACCACTTCCCCTTCTGTTGCCACACCCCTCCCCAAATGCAGAGACATTACCTCATCCACCTCCTGAGTCCCTGACAATAACTCTCATGTTCTTCTTTAGTTCCCCTTCCTCCAGCCTATCCCAGAACACCAGCTCCTGGAGTCAGTGGTTTTAAAGGCCCTTGTTTTATCAGGAGGAATGGGACTCTGAGGGCAGGAAGCTCACCGTGAATTACAGGCCCTGGGCCCAAGCAGGGCGCCCCGCTGGGGACATTACTCAAGCCCTTCCTGCTCACCCAGTGCCACACCCTGCCACTCAGCCTCCTGTAGCCCACGCCCTTGGGTCACCATCCTGCCTCGTGAGTTTCATCCTCAAGGCCACGCGGCCTTCTCTTTGGTTTGACCTTCAGGGGACCAGGATTCTTAGTTTGCTTCCACCCTGCAGGCTTCTTCTCCAGAGCTGGAGAGGACTTGACAGCTCTGAGTGTGGATTTTGGTCTGGACTTAAGCCTGTAGAGCTCCGGAGCAGCCTCTTGGGGGACTTACCTCTCTGTTCTCTGCCCAAGGCATCATTCTTTATTCATGCGTGTCCCAAAGTCTGTATGCACAATGATTTAGATGATGCCCAGGTGAAACTTTTTTGCATAACCAGCAAAACCAGCTGCCACCTAGTGAGTTCCGACTCATTGTGACTCCACGTATGTCAAAGCAGAACTGAGCTTGACAGGGATTTCAGTGGCTGTGATCTTTTGGAGGTGGATTGCCAGGTCTTTCTTCCACATTGCTGCTGGGTGGATTCACATCGCCAACCTTTTTATTCCTAGCACTTAACCGTTTTACTCCAACTGTTTACTGTCCTTACATAACAATAATTTCTAATTATTTAAAATGTGACAGCAAATTGGTGCTTTCATGGATATAGATGCTGAGGGTGAGGCTAGAATAGGTAGAAATGCATTTAAAATGTGGTTCGTGTTACAGAGAAACAGGTAAATAAATAACTATACACATAGTACTCGTTAGGTGCCTCTGAGTCAGGTACAACTCATAGTGGCCTTATGAACAAGAGACCTGACTCCTGTCCTATCCTGTGCCATCGTCACCATCTCTGATACACTTGAGGCCATTGCTGAAGTCACCATATCAATTCATCTCAGTGGAGGTCTTCCTCTCTTTCACTGACCCTTTGCCCCTCCAAGCATGATATCCTTTCCCAAGGAATAGACTTGCCTAGTAGCATGTCCAAAATGTGAAAGATGAAGATTTGTTATCCCTGTCTCCAAGGAGCACTCCTGCGGCAGCCTTTTCAAGACATACCTATTTGTTCTTTCGCCAGTTCATGGTCTGTTCAGTGCTCTTCTCCAACACCACAACTCAAAGGTGTCAATTCTTCTTCTGTCATCCTTATTAATCATCCAGCTCTCAGATACACAAGTGATTGAAAAGATCATGGCCTGAATCAGGTACACCTTAGTCTTCAAACTAACATCATTGTTCTTCAGTATTTTGGAGGGCATCCTTACAGGCAGACTTGTCCAAAGCAATATGCCTCCCTATCTCCTGACTTTTGGTACCAAGGATGTTGCTTGTAGATCCCAGCAAGATGAAATCATTAACCATTTCAGTCCTTTTGCCTTCTATCATGATGTTGCCCACAGGTCCAGTGATAGGAACTTTTGTCTTCTTGGTGATCTATACTGAAGACTGTAGTCTTGGATCTCCTGCAACAAGTACTTAAATACAGAAAAAAATTGTTAGGACAAAAAAAAAATTGTTAGGACAAACCACTTCTTCTTCAAAAGTCCCTCCCTCTTCCCCACTCCATGTTGGCTTCTGTTCCCATAACCATCTCTTGGAGAACTTGCCCTAGAACCTTGGTTTATTCAGAGCTAGTAGCATGCAGAAACTTAAGTGAAGTTCTGAATCGGTTTTGGTTTCATTCACAAGTCTCCAGCCATGCTTCATGAGCAAGGGGAGGGGTGAGATGGAGCAAAGAGAGGGGTGAGAGGGAACAAGGGGAGGGGTGAGAGAGTGCAAGGGGAGGGGTGAAATGGAGCAAGGGGGTGGTGAGATGGAGTAAGGGGGGGTGTGAGGGAGCAAGAGGAGGGGTGAGAGGGAGCAAGGGGAGAGGTGAGATGAAGCAAGGGGAGGGGAGAGAGGGAGCAAGGAGAAGAGGTACCTGGATAGTTTGGGGAAAGTCCAGGGGCTTCACGGCTGACTGAGAATGTGAGCCTTGTCTGAGGACAGTGATGAGGTTTTGGAAGTCTTCAGAGGGAGGGGAAGGCAGGAAGGAAGAATGCTCATCACCACTGTATGATATTGTGCAGATTGGATAGGGTATAAAAGTGCCCACTAAGGGGAGGATTGGACTTAAAAGCCAGGCCTTATTCCTTCTGCCAGACTTGCACGTTGGTAGGCAGAGTCCGCATCAGCCTGGTACTTTTCTGTAGTTTATTTGACGAAGTTGTTGCTAGGTGCTGTGGAGCCAACTTTGTATTCTGTTCAAATAGCAAAGGTGTCTCCTGAGCTGCTAAAGCCCCATGTAGTTAACAACAAGGTGAGGGTGGGGCAGTGGACATGAGGATGGACTGGAAAACAGATTGGAGAGGGTTCTCAGAACTGTAGCCCCCAGCTTTGGGTCCAGGAAAGCTCAGGGACTGTATGGAAAGTTGGAAGAACTGAAGCTCTAAAGCAGGACCTTGAGCTGATTGGAAAAAGCAGAGACTCCAAATCTAAAAAAAAAAAATACTGCTTTCAGCTCATAGCAACCTGCCGATTAGCACCCCTCTCTCCTGCAGAGCTATGGATGAGTTCACACCACCAGACTTTTGGTCAGCAACTAAGTGCCTTCTCTACCTCCTGCACCAGCAAGGCTTCTCAAGCTGGGTCAGGGCCCAACAATTGCAAGTGGCTGGCCCCACTGTAAGGAGGGCAGCCTCAGGTGGTAGGCCCAAGGTTCCAGGCTGGACATTGAAGGGCAGGATAGCAGGACAACTCACACAAATGGTATTGTTTACCTTCGAGTCAGAACCAACTCATAGCTGACCCTTTCTATAGGTTTCCAGAGGGAGTTAATCACTTAGGCAGAGATTGTCCATCTTTCTCTTGCAGAGCAGCTGGTGGATTCGAACCATGTACCTTTGAGTTGCCAGTTAGCACAACTCCTTACAACTAGGCCGAATTCTTCGATAATCAAGACAAGCACAAATTTGCTTGTGCTTACTTACTAATGATAGTGACATTTATGTCGCCATACCAAAGCATCCTTAACTGGTAATAGAAAGGTTAGAGGTTCAAGTTCACCTGAAGGCACCTCTGAAGGCTTTGGGAGCTGCTTTAAAAATCAACCATTGAGGGAGCTCTGGTGGCCTATTAGCAAGAAGCTGCACTGCAATCCCAGAGGTACACGGTTCAAATCCACCAGATGCTCGGCTGAAGAAGGAGGGGCAGTCTCCTCCTATACCAGTCAGATCTGATTTGATGGTATGCAAAATAATAATATAAAATTTTTAAAAATCAGCCATTGAAAGCCCTTGAAGCTTTTTCCTGACACCTGTGGGGTCAACATGGTTCAGAATTGGCTCCACAACAATTGGTGGTAGTGGTAGACCTATCTATAAGTTTACCCAATTAAAACAAAACAAAAAACTGAAAACGGAGAATGCCATCATTTCCTGGGCTTCTCCCGAGACCTGTGAGACCCTGGGCCAGGATCCGGAAGTTTGTATCTTTATAGTCAATTCTCCAGGCAATCTGGCACTTGGAGAGCTTTTGTCCTGATCAAACTCTTCATCCTGTGCAGAAAACCAAGCCTGTAGACAGTCAGTCTCAGCTGGGCTCCTCCCTTGGTCTGGAGGCTCCCCACCCACAGAGACAGTGCACACCAAAAAACTCCTATCTCCCAGGGGCCCAGTGGGACTCCAGACCCATCTCTGTCCTCCCCAGGAAGTGTTTCAATGCCTCAGTTATTCTCTCTCTGTGTGGCCCAAAGAACTGGACACACTCTCCAGTGTGGCCTGATCAGAATGGCATCCATGGGTTCCATCCCTCCCTGAGCTGAAAACTCTTTTCATTCACTGCACGTGTCCTTTCTGTGTTCCTCTATGATGGTCAGGGGACTGTTAATCTGTTAATAACTAGATAATGGTGTTTGGTACAGGCATCTTATTCATCAAGCCAGGACCAGACAGGTCAGCCACTGGGACCTTCCAGACCAAAAGGAGAATTAGAAGGTTTTTAAATCCTCTCATGCTTGTTAGCTTTCTCTGCTTGCCATCATAGTAATGATAGTAATGGTGGCTAGCTCCGCTGGCGCTCACACGGCATACCAAGCGCTGTTCTACATGCATTACTTGCATCCTTTCATTTGGTCCTCTCAAAAGCCCCACACAGACTAGGTATTTCTGTCATCACAGGAGTCTAGAGCGAGGGCTACACGGCGGAGGGGACCTGGGGGAGGGTTTGTAAAACAATGAAAAAATATTTTCTTTTACTTTTCCATAATTTTTGACTCATGTACTTATAACTTGTTAGTTAAATTTGTGTCTTCTAGGTTGCAATCCCCCCATGATACATCTTC
>NW_006400036.1:3076128-3091980 GCF_000299155.1 Elephantulus edwardii
AAAACCCAAAATCCCTGTAAATGTTCATTAAAACTAATAAAATTTGATAAAATTAAAAAAAAGCCCCACACAGTGCGTACTATTGTCCCCATTTTAATAGATGAAGCAAGTGAAGCACAGAGGGAGGACGTAATCAGCTCAAAAGTATGCGGCATTTTCTCTTTACTCACTAACTCATGTAAACAGACACTGAGCGCTTGTGAATGTCAACATGCTGGTCTTCATTTCCTGGTGTTCTCTAGTGTCAGGCTTGCAAAACAGATCCTCCTGGTTGATGCCCCAGGGATCCTGCTAGATGGCTAAAGCCAACCTGATAAACACACTCAAGCTGAGGTGTCTCCACTCTAAGTATTAGATTCCTTTTCAGGAAGTAAATGAAAAAAAAAAACCCAAAAAACAAAAACCACCCAAAACCCAGCTGAAGTACAAGCCAGTGGCTGAAGGAACTAAGAGGCTGGCAATGGAACCCTGGAAGTGCTGAGAGGAAGAGAGGGGGTTGGGGACCCGTCTGACACCAGAGTTGTCAGATAAGATATAGGTTGCACAGTCTAATTTGAGTTTCAGATAAGCAACAAATAACTTTTAGTATGTTGTTTTTGAATACTTTAGAGTCAGAACTGACCCATAGCTGACCCTCTGGCAGGTTTTCAGAGGCGGTTAATCGCACAGGAGGAGATTGCCCATCCAAAGAAGGAGAACACAGAGCAGCTGGTGACTTCGAACTGTGTGCCTTTGGAATTGCAGCAAAGCTCCTTCCTCTAGGCCACCAGAGCAAAACACAGGCAACTCTGGTAGTCTAGTGGTGTCAAGCTGCATTTCCAAAAAGCATGCAGTTTGGATCCACCAGCCACTTCAGAGGAGAAAGATGGGCAATCTCGTCCTGTGCGATTTACCGCCTCTGAAAATCTGCTGGAGGGTCAGCTCTGGGTCAGTTCCAACTCAGTGACACATAACAATAACATTCCAAATATTGTATTGACATGCTTACACTAAAAATTATTGTTTATAAAAATATTAAAACTAGGCATTTTGTATTTTTAGCTGGCAACTCCTCATGTCTAGCTGCCAGTAAAATAATACAAGAGACTATCATGACAGTTGGCAAACGCCCATCTCCACACCGCCTGGGTTAAGGGACCGCATGTCCTGCCCAGACTGTCCTGATCACTAGCGTCAAGGGCTCCTCTGGTGGCCTCTGGGTCATATTCATGCTTGGCTGCCCTGATATACAGGAACCACCTCAACCATAATCATGGGAGTTCCCTGGGATTTCCAATTCTCCTGGCTTTGTTATGTTTTCTTATTGCAATGTGCCATTGAGTCATTTGTGACTCATAGCAACCCTATGCACAATGAATGGCTCTGAACCCTGTCCTATCCTGAGACACTCTCACTGTTTCTGAGACCCCTATTCCCATTACCCCAGTTACTGTGTCAGTCCATCTCATTCAGGGTCTTCTTCTCTTGTCCCTCCATCCTTGTTGTCCTTCCAACCTTCTAAGCATGATGTCCTCCTGCAAGGATTGGTCTCTCCCGGCAACATGCCCGAATTACATGAGAAGGAGTTTCAGAATCTTCGCCTCCAAGGAGCAAATTCCTGCCTTATTCTTTGTTTTATTGTTATTATTTTAAAAATGTCCATTCCAAGTGAAAAATTCAAACATCACAACAATATGTGATTTAGAAAGTCCCTCCAGAAATAACTGCTTTTAATGATTTGATATTTCTTCTTTCATGTTTTCTTGGTAAAGATTAACATATGCCGACTTTTCAGCCATATCATTGGAAAGAGAAAAAGCTGGTCCATGAAAAAGGAGGACAGAAGGGTCACCGATGCATGCAAACTGGAGTGCGTAAAGAATATCGAATACGCTGTGGACTTCCAGAAAAACGAAAAAATCAGTATTAGAGGAAAGACAGCTAGAAGGTTCCTAGGAAGCGAGGCTGCAACTCATTTGCTTTGGACACAGAATCAGGAAAAACTAATGGCTATAAAAGGACTGCTGGTTATTTAGTGAAAATGAGAGAAATTGTCAGAGACTTGACATAACTGCCCCAACAGTGGACCCAGCCATGCCAAGGATTACAAAAGTGGCGCACAACTAAGAATTGTTTTGTTCTGTTTGTATGTGATCACCAGGAGAGCGGACTCCACAACAGGATGTTCATTTCCATGAATGCAGTCACATTAGGCATCCTGCTCTGAAATGTCCTCTGTGTAATATGAGGGATTATTCAATGTGTCTGTGCATGTAGTGTGTATTACTGTGGGTATGTATCATGTGTGCATGCATTTGCTCTTTATTCATTTTGCATTATCTTTCTACTGGTAGAGTTTGGTCTTTTGCAGTTACAAGACCCTTTGGGCATTTGATGAATGACAAATGCACACCTGCACATCATGTAGCTATTTGAGTGTCATAGTCTTCCTGAGCTGCAGAGTTACAAAGGATGGGATGTGGAGAACGAACCCAAGAACGTGGGAATGGTTAGGATGAGTTTTTAATTGTTGGAAGGAGACATTCCACCCCTCAGGAGCCTCAGTCACAGGGGCCTGAGTTACTGCCATCACTGTGCGACTCCCTGCCTTCTCTGAAGCACCACCCTGTTCCCCTCCTCAGGTCAGGGACTCCTAGCATCCTTGTCAAAGTCACCTGACTCCAGCAGCTGCCAAACCCCTGGGCAACGCCAAGAGCCTCCTGGCCTCAAACGGGTTGGGTGACATTCACTTCCCGGTGCTGTCCTCCTGGCCTGCTCAGTCATTAGGGGATGCCTCAGCAGCTGTCAGAGAGAGGCGGTCCTGCTGTCTGCCCGGCACTTTGGTGGCTCCCATCTTCTTTCCCTGGGTGGAGAGGCGGGAGCTGCTCTCTCTGGTCCCAGCCAAAGTGAGTCTGGGGCTCAGCGGTGGAAGGGGGATGTGGATGGGATCCAGCCTGTCACATCTTGACAGGGCTGTAATTGGAAACTTGGGTGATGTACAGTGTGTGAGTGCTTGTGCGCCTGAGCCTCTGTGTCTGTGTGAGCAAATCCATGTGAGTGTGCGTGCGTGTGTAAGTCTGTGTAAAGATGTACATGAGACAGTGTTTTGTATGTTTAAGGGAGTCTGTGTGTGTATCTGCGAATGCATACATGCACGTGTGCCAGTGTATGTATGTGTGAGTTTGTAAGTGTAAATCTCAGTGTGTATGTCTAAGTCTTCGTGAATGTGTGTTTGTATGTGACTGTGTGTCTGTGTGATTATGTATGTCTGTGAGTAAAAGTATAAGTCTAAATGTGTGTATGTCTGGACGAATGTGCGTGTCTATGGCTATGTATCTGTGTGAGTGTCTATTTGAGTTTGTACATAAGTCTGTGTATGTGTGTGTGAGTTTGTGTGTTAGCATAAGTCTGTGTGTGCGTGTGTGTGTGTGCTTGGACATGTGTGTATGGTCTCTGGTGGGGAAGTGGTGGACAGGACTGGAGCTATAGGGCTTTGCATTGAGTATCCAGGAGAGAAGCCGGGTGTTTGGAAGTGCCACTGTCCTTGCCCACAGTCCTGGCCTGAGGGTACTTTCTTCCACTTGATAGCGTGTCTTCTCCTACCAGCTCTTGAGATGGTCTGCTGCTGTAGGCAAGGTTGGACACTTGGGCTTCATGAGATCAACTGCCCTTGGGTCTGCCTTCTCCCCGCCGTGTGACTTTGACCAGCTTCCTAAGCCCAAGTCCTGAGCCTCGGTCTCCTCTTCTGTAAAGTGAAGATAATATCTACCTCCCAGGAGTTGTTAGGACTAAATGAGGAAGGGCTGCAAGATGCCAAGCACATAATTAACATTCAATAAATAGTCGCTGTTGTAATTATTTATTATTAGTCCAGCTGGCTTTACCTGGAAGGCTTCTCATCCCTCCCTTTCCCCCACGTCTCCTAAAGTACCACTAGACATGCCTCTTTTGGCATTTTAGTGTGTGCCTCATTAGTTAGCTATCTCATGTCCAGACTAGAATAGGTTGCTTGTATTTCTACTGCCATGTCCTCCCTTGCCTCAGCACCCAGGACAGAGCCCACCTCAAAGGCGGGACTTGAGATGAGGAATGCCCCCAAACAATGAGAACTTGAAGGATGAAAGGTGGGAGAGGTCAGGGAAAGAGCCCACCTTAAAGGCGGGACTTGAGATGAGGAATGCCCCCAAACAATGAGAACTTGAAGGATGAAAGGTGGGAGAGGTCAGGGAAAGACTTGAGAAAGGGAGGGGAGGAAGTGGCCATGGAGATAGGAGAGTGTCTCATCAGATCAAAGGTGAAGACAGAATGCCCCCAGAGGCCATGGGGAGGGGGAAACAGATCTTTTTTACTTCTTGGATCCCTTTTGTTCCTCCTCAAATCCAGAGGAAGAACAGCAAGCTCTCTCTCTTCCTCCTCCTGCCCCCCCCCACCCCGTCTCCCACCAGCATGAGGCTCCCTGACAGACCCAATTCCTGCTCATGCAACTTGTCCATCAATTTGAACATACATGGCATTTTTCCTCTCTCTCCCTGTTCCTCTGTCTGTCACCTTTCTGCATGGCCTCAGGAGAGTCACCTCCCCATCTCTGGACCGGGGTCTGCTAGTCTATAAAACCAGAAGTTTCAAATAAGTGATTTCTAAAAGTTCTCTCCTCTCCTAAGCCTGTTGCCACCTAGTGGACTCCAATTCATGGTCATTTCATGAGTGCCGGGCAAACAGTGGGCTCTGGAGTGTTTTCGTTGATTGGTTTCTCAGTAGATCAGCAGGACTTTAATCTTTTATCTTTTTATCCCCCTGAGTGGACTTAAGCCTCTACCTTTCTGGTCATGGACATTTTAGTCCACACAGGAACCCCTCCCTCCTGTCCTATCTGCTCACCTAGTCCTATTACTCCTTCATTTGACTGGATAATGATTTCCCATCTATTCAAGCAATGTAAGCTACTGAGCACTGTTCTTCTTTCTAAAGCTTTTAAAAAAGAAAATTTTTTTTCTAGAAAAGAAAACTTATGAATGCCCACTAGGTTCTAAATTTCATGAAAGACCTTCTTGATCATTGTTTATCCCCAAGCTTACTTAATATGTGGTGCATAATAAGTATTCAGTAAATATTTGTTGAATAATTGGATGGTTGGAAGAAATTGTCACCGTACAATTGAGCTGTGGGGAGTGATGGAATGCTGGGGAACTTGTTGCAGTTAGCTGGCCTTAAGAAAATCATGGCCAGCTTGACAATGACCCTTTTTCAGTTCAGACATTGGCAAGTGTATTATGAAATGAAAGAGGCTAAGAAACACTGATGTCACCATCTTAATTTTTATCCATTACCCCTCCCTTACCTAATCTACTGTCACCTTGTTCACTTATTCCGAAGAGACAGGTGAGCTGTCTGTATGTCAGGGGTGTGTAATTTTAGTCACCCCCTTCTAGAGGACATCTAGGGGTGGGGCTGGAGGGAGAGGAGGAAGATGAGGGCCTCGAGAGTCATAACAGGGGCCTCCACGTCTTCTGGGAAGAAGAAGGGAGGCCCTCCCTTAACAATGATACCTAGCATTTATTAAGCATTTACTCTGTGTCAAAAATTGATTCATAGCTGACCCTCCAACAGGTTTCCAGAGGCAATAAATCATGTGGAAGGAGACTACTCATCTTTCTCCCAAGGAGCAGCTAGTAGATTCGAACAATGTTCCTTTAGATTGGCAGCCCAACTCCTTACCACTAAGCCACCAGAGTTCCCTAGTGGAAGATAGCACTAATATTAGAACCCATCTTACTTTAATCTTTTATCTTTTTTATCCCCCCTGATTGGACTTAAGCCTCCAACTTTCTGGTCATGGACAGACATATTAGTCCCTACACCACACAGGAACCCTTCCCTCCTCTCATATCCGCTCACCTAGCCTATTACTCTTCCCTTAACTGGATAATGATTTCTCATCTATTCAAGCAACATAAACTACTGAGCACTGTTCTTCCTTCGAAAGCTTTTAAAAAAGAAAGGAAAAAGCTGAGACTCAGAGAAGTCAAACAACCTAAGTTTATAACAGACTGTAACAGACGGGTCAATGGCTTGAACACCATACACAGGCTTCAGAGTCTGAGCACTTGACTCCAACACACGGGACCAGACTTGCAGGACACATTGACCATCTCAGAGACTAAAGCTGGAAAATGCTTGGGAAGAGTTTGAAATTGCTTTCAGCATCCCAGTTCCCCTACCCCCACCTGTACATATTTTGGGGTCTTTCTCTCACTTACGAGACATTTTCAACTTGGCAAAATGGATTTGGAACCAAACCAGGAGAAGGGAGAGTTCTGTAAATATCAGTGACATCTGTAGTATGTCCTTCATGACTTGATCTTGTTCTCATTATGATGTGCTCTCTCGGGCTGCTGCCACACAGTTTGTGTGTTTTGTCAGTGTGTCTAGGGCCTCTGTGCTGTTGATGCCTTCATGTCAATAACAGGCCGTTACCATTCCTTCTAAAGCAGTTCTTCCAGCTCAGTGTAGGCGACACAGCTGCAACTTGGGGCCCTTTTTAATGGAGACCTCAATCACATACTCAAGTAGCTGTCACATCTTGTCTCGACCAGGAAGAGATGAGGTGGTGGCTTTCTCTACAAAGTTGTTTTAAGAAGCCCTGCACTTAATCTCACAGTTCTTCCATTGTGAGGGTAGTCTGACCTTGTTACTTTATAGGGAATTCTGGAGGCCTAGTCCCTAGGGAGTTGCCCTCCTAATTCAAAGGTGGTAGCTTTCTGGCAGTTCATACCCACCATTGGCTCTGTGGAAGGAAGATGGGCAATCTCCTCTTGTGTAATTTACAACTTGGAAACCCTCTGGAGGGTCAGCTGTGAGTTAATTCTGATTCCATGGCCACGAGTTTGAGTTTTGTTACTTTATGGTGACACTATCTATGTCTTTGACTAAATAGTACAACGCCTCTGATAATGCATTAACTTTCTCACCAGACTTTGCTTCCAGGCACCGTGGGCCATCGCCATACTCTCGAATGTTCTTGAAGGATGAAAAGCTATCTTCACTGAGGTTAAGGTCTCCCACTGCTCCGGGCTGCATTTTACAAAGAATTTGAAGAATGAGCGGTGGTGGGTGGAGGAATGAGTCTACAGCTCCCGTGGAGGGCACTAGGTATTTGGATGTGTAAGTTCTGAGTTTTTATTTTTAAAGCAGCCCTTGCTTTATAGGCACACGTAACTCATAGGAATGAAGTTTCATAACTAGTACCTTCAGCCAGCACTAGTGGAGGGGGAAGTCGAGCAGTAGCTGAGGCTTTTCTAGAAAACACCTCTTCTGTGTGTAAAACAAAATCGGAGACTGAATTGAGGCTGAAGCTGCATCATCTTGGTCACTTCCTCTGCTTTGAACCAGCTGTTCCTGTCTTAATTTCCTGTCTTGACCAGGAAGGGAGACCTCACCATCTGTACACATCACAGTTTTTGCTAAGTTACACCTTCATCACCCCCCAACACACGTCCCTCCCTCTTATACAACCAGGGGCTCTTGGGGTCTGTATCCTTAACCACCACCGCCTGCACCTCCATAACCCCATCAACATCTCCTCCTAAGGATCCTGGGCTCCTCCTTTGGTTTGATACTGGCAGGACACTGAGGAGAAGCAGCCAAAGAGGAAAAAGGAGGAGCAGAAAGAAAAGGAAGAAGAGGAGGAGGAAACAAAACCCAGATAGATAGTGGCAGTGAAGTAGGGGTGGGATGTGAGAACAGGCAGGGAAGACAACAGACAGTGGGCACTGGAGTCATGAGCTCTCCCTCTCACAGCTAGGGGCCGGGCCCTACTCTCGCAGAGTGGCCATGTCCGAAGGGGAGAGCAAGGACAGCTCAGGCAGCGAGTGCCCCGTGTGCTACGAGAAGTTCCGGGACCTGGAAGGCGCCAGCCGGACCCTGAGCTGCGGCCACGTCTTCTGCCATGACTGCCTCGTCAAATACCTGCTGTCCACGCGCGTGGACGGCCAGGTGCAGAGGACCATAGTCTGCCCCATCTGCCGCTACGTCACCTTCCTCAGCAAGAAGAGCTCCCGCTGGCCCTCCATGCTAGACAAGAGCTCCCAGACCCTGGCCGTGCCTGTAGGCCTGCCCTCTGTGCCACCGTCTGACACCCTGGGCCACACGAATCCCCTGGCTATCCCCCAGCCTGTCTGGAGACCATCGTCCAGCAGCCCGAGCCCAGGTGCCCAGCTCCCCTTGGACCTGCTGCCCAGCCTGCCCCAGGAGCCCCAGATCTTCGTCATCAGTCGTCATGGCATGCCCCTGGGGGACCAGGACAGCGTCCTGCCGCGCCGCAGCCTGGCTGAGCTCTCAGAGGCCTCGCCAGCGCCCACCTCCACTCACTCGTTCTGCTGCAGGTCGCGGGCCCTGCTGCTCATCACCCTCATCGCCGTGGTGGCGGTCGTGGCTGCCATCTTGCCCTGGGTCCTGCTGGTAAGGAAGCAACCATGAGCAACGGGACCTCAAGTGACAGCAGAGGGAGGTGCAGGCTGAGAGCTGCCCAGTAGGCCACCCTGCCCTACACTGTCCAGCCAGCCATGGCCATGGAAGGGGCAGAGGCCCCGGGGACACAGGCAGAGGAGGACCTGGGCAGAGAAGGATGGTGCAGGAGTGGAAGTGTGGTGACCTGCTTTCCATCCTCGCCCCCAGTGGGAGAAGTTGGGCTTTGGTAACCTCTGAGGCCAGATCTGAGCTGAGGAATTGAAATGTAAACCTCAGGTGCTCACTAAAGGAGAAAATGTAGGGATAAAACCCTTCCTCCAAACCCATAGCTGAGGCCCCATGCGTGTCCCCAGCAGATTCTTCTTTCCTCTAGTCTGGCCTTAAGCAGGACACGGTAAAATCGGTGATTCCCATCTTCCTGTGGGCTCCCCTGTCCTAAGGTAAAGACTTTACCTGCCAGGAGACATCCTGGAAGCCACGGGCAGGTGGGCCACCCTGGAGATAAGGAAACTCCACTTCAATACAGGACTCTTCCAGAATTCTCTAACGTGCTCTCTGGAATAAACAGAAGGGTGGCATAGAGGTCCAGAACACAAGGAGGTTTTGGAATCCCTGCAACATCTACCAACCTCCTGGGAGGCTCTCCTTCTTACCTTCAAGTCCTTCTCACAGCCTCCAGCTGATGAGGCTGGAAGATCTTCCTTGAAGGAGAAGCTGATTTTGGAGGCTGTGGCCGGGGATTTCAGGGGGAAAGAATGTAGAAGGGTCATTCTGGGATCCAAGGTTATATAAGAAAACAGAGACATGTTGATCTAAGCTAAGGTTGACCATATGGTCCACAGAGGGAGCCAGATGTCTCCCAAGCCCTTGAGCCAAGGAGGGTTCACCATTTTGAATCTTGGAGTTCTCTGGGGATGACCTGGAAGGTAGGGAGTGGAGACCTGAGACTTGAGTCAGCAGAGAACTATGTGTACACATTAACCCCTGATGTCTCCTGCCTCCTTCCCAGCCCAAGTCCTCCTCCTTGTGACCCAACCACCCATTAGAGGTCACACCCGCTGGACCAGTTTCTGAGGTGGATTCCCAGGCTGGGCTGGGTGAGGAAGGGTGGAGAGGAAAACAGATGTGCTTGTCAGGGACACTGCTATTTCAGTGAGTGCTGAAGCCCAGGTGCTGTTTGTTGCTTGCTGAGGCCTCACCCTGGATTTTGTTGGGGTTCTTGAAGCAGACTACCAGGAAAGCTTCAGACTGGGTCTTGCCTGAAGAGTGAGTCATTCAGGAACAGCTACTCGTTTTTTGAGGCCTAGAAATCAACCCCAAAGATTAAAAACTATTCTCTCAGTAGGTGTTTGTTCATGGCTTACCCCAGGTAGGCCAATGGCTGATGCCCCACCACTTAGAATTCTTTCTGAATAGCTGGCTCTGTGTGGGGAAAGGATCCATGCACTGTCCCTTATTCAGTTCCCAAATGCTGGGCGATTGTGGCGATGCTATTTGTCATTGCTTCCCACTCATAGTGACCCATGTGTGCTGGTCTTTTGGAAACCATTATTATTGTTATGGAATTGACTCATAGTTGACCCTCCAGCTGGTTTTCAGAGGCTGTAACTTGTATGGGAGGAGATTGCCCATCTTTCTCTGGTGGATTCAAACCCCATATTTTTAGGTTGATAATGCAGTTCCTTACCACTAGGCCAGACTATTAGACAGTGGAGTCCCCGTACAGGAGCAGTGTGGACCAGTGATGACTGATAATGGACTTCTTTGTGCTCTTCACAAGGCTGAAAAAGAGGAGAGTGAACTGGGGGGAAAGGGGACCCAAATGGATTCTACAGGGGGAAATAAAATTACTATAGGAATTTTGGAATGTCAATTTTCTAAAACTCCAAATGAGTGTCTGTTTTAACCTCAAACTGCCTTAAACAGTGTCATGAATTTCTAGAGACCTGATTTTAGTCTTTTCCATTATGTTGTATATACCATACACTTATTTAAAAATACTTGTGGTATTTTCATATTGTTCAGCAGTGACTTACAGATGGCACTTCTTTAATTTTCTGAGAATGTCAGAGTTATTTTTTAAATAAAGTTATATATTTTCTCAGTTTCCAGAGTTTGCAATGTATGTGAGAAGCTCTTAGTTTGCCCTTACCAGTCTATTTTAGATGAAAAATATAGTTCAAAAATGAAAACAGAAATGACTCTTAAGCATTTATTGTCACATTTATGAAAGAAAGAAAAATTTAAGTTATGTTGGTATATAATTTTACTCTGATCAGATTGCCAAATTCTATTGACAAGCTAGTTGCTGGTGGACAACACATTGGAAAAACCCCTATGAAGGAGAATTTGACAATATCTATATAAATTTCTACGTTGATCCAGCAATTTATATCCTTATCTTAGGAAGTATTAATTTATTTCTTAATTATTCTTGCATATATGAGCAGTGACATTATTACTGTTGTTATGGGCCATAAAGTCACCTGAGACTCATAGTGACCCTGTGTACAACGGCCCTGAAGCCTAACCTATCCTGAGCCAGTGTCACTGACTCCAACACACCTAACCCCACTGCCCCAGTGACTGTATCAATCCATCTATCTGGAATCTTCCTCTCCTGCGCTGTCCCTCCACCCTTCTCAGCATGATGTCCTTCTCCAAGGACTGGTTCTTCCTGGCCAGGAGCCCAGAGTATGTGAGACTGAGCTTCAAAATTCTAGCCTCCAAGGAGAAACATGTTTTTATCTGCTCCAAGACTGACTTGTTTTCTTGGAGGCCCATGGTATGTTCAAGACTCTTGATTGCTGAGCCCAATAGTGAGAATTTTTGTTTTCTTGATGTTGAGCTTCAATCCATATTGAAGACTACAATACTTGACCTTCTCTGCAGCAAGCGCTTCAGGTCCTTCCCAGTTTAACAAGCAAGGTTGTCACCTGCATAAGGCAGGTTGTGGATGAGTCTTCCTCCAATCCAGATGCCACATTCCTCCTCAGAAAGCCCAGCCTCCCAAACGATCTGCTTTGCACATAGATTGAAAAGGTATGGAGACAGAACATATCCCTGACACACTCTTTTCCTGATTTTGAATCTTGCAGTATTTCCTTCCTTTGTACTGAGAACTGCTTCCTGGTTTTAATATAGGCTTCACATGAGCACAATCAAGTGTTTTGGGATTCCCATTCTCAAGGTTAGCCACAATTTGTTGTGATTCACACAAATACCTTTGCATAGTCAAAAAAACACAGATCAACATTCTGCTACTCTCTGCTTTCTGTCAAAATCCATCTGACATTGATGATAATATCTCTAGAGCCACAACCACTTCTAAACCCAGTTTGTATTTCTGGTACTTTTCTGTCAAGTTACTGTTCCAATCATTTTTGGATAATCTTCAGCAGGATTTTGCTTACATATGATATTAGTAATACTGATAATTTCCACATTCTGTTGGGTCACCTTTTTTTGGGAATGGGAATAAGATGGATCTCTTCCAGTCAGTTGGCCACGGAGCTGTCCTCCAGATTTCTTGGCACAACCTGGTGAGCAGGGCAGCATCTACTTGTTGAAATATGTCAATTGATATTCCATCAATTCCTGGGGCCTTATTTTTTGTTAAATACTTCAGAGCCACTTGAACTTCCTCCATCACCATTGGCTCTTGACCATATGTTGTTTCATGAAATTCTTCTGTGTTAGCCAAGTCTTTTTGTATACTTCTTCCATCTTCTTTTAATGCTTTCTGGATCATTCGATATCTGCCCATAGCAACCTTAACTATTTCAGCTCATGGCTTGAATTTGTTCCTTAGTTCCTTTAGCTTAAGAAATGCTGAGAGAGTTTGGCACTTTTGATTTTCTGACTCCAGCTCCCTGCACAATTCTTTATAATACTTCGCTCTGTCTTCCTGTGCTGCCATTTGAAATCTTCTGTTCAGGTCCTTAACTTCTTGATTTCTTTCCTTTGCTTTGGCTTCTCAGCTCTCTTGTGCAATTCTCAGAGCCTTATCTGACATCCATTTTGGTCTTCTTCCTCTGTCTTTGTAATGACCTTTTGCATTCTTCATGGATGATAATATGGATATCCTTCCACAACTCATCTGGTCTTCTTTTACTAGTGTTCAAAGCCTCAACCTGTTCCTAAGTTGGTTTTTAAATTCAGCTGGGATAGATTCAAGATAGAATTTTGATTCCTGTGGATTGATTTTATCTTGTTTAGCTTTAATTTGAACTTGCATATAAGTAGTTGATGGTCTGTTCCACAATGAGCACTTGGCCACTTGGCCAAGTTTTCCTTTCACAGATATAATTGATCTGATTCCTGTGCACATCATCAGGTGAAATCCATGTGTATAGCCTGTGTTTATGTTTCTTATAAAAGGTATTTGCAATTAATAAATCATTGTGTACAATTCTGTCATTCTATCCCCAGCTTCATTTTTGTCACAAAGTCCATGTTTTCTGACTATTGATCTGTCTTTCTGGTTCCCAACTTTTGCATTCCAGTCACCCATTACTATTATTATTATTAATGCATCTTAATGTTACATAATTATAGCCGTATTTGTAATACTAAAAGATTGAAAAAACCTTAAACAAAATCAGTAGGCACAGACTACATGCACTGGTTGCCTAGTGCTAAGAAGCTGCACTACAATACCAATGGGACATGGCTGGAGACCACTAGCTGCCCTGTAGGAGAAGGATGGGCAATCTCCTCCTGCGATCCACTGCCTCTGAAAACCCAGTGGAGGGTCAGCTACAGATTGGTTGCAACTCAATCATTCACTACCACCACCACAACATATGAACTGGCAGGGAAAGATCTCCAAGTTAGAAATTATTTTAAGGGCATGCTAGTTTGATCAACATGACCAGCATTGTGATGGATTTTCTCTTGGGTATTAACATTTCAGTATTTTTTGTAGTATAGTGAATTGTTTTAGTAGGGTCAAGAATGTTACAGAAATAAAGATCTTAGGTCAAAATTAGTGCTAATAATTCTGGTGTCCCACTCACAGAGTTCATTTAAGCTCTTTATGAATCCATGGCATTATAATGTCATGCATTGAGGAAAACCAAAATTTTCCTATAAGTAGGCAGCATGAATTTACACTTCCTTGTACTTTAATCTTTACTTATGATATAAGTGATGTCCACTTGTTCAGAGCACAATTAATCAATATCTCAGATAGATATTCCCATGCAATCACTGCACAATATCAAACCACTACTAAAAAAGAGGCAATAAATGTGATTTCCAAATCATTTGAAAGGCATAAGGTTTATTTACTCAATGTAGGCTCAATATAGAGATTATCATCAGTTATCATCATTATATGCACTGGCATGTCATATTCTTTCAATCCTAAAAATTGTGGGTTAAAAAAGAGAGAAAGGGGAAGACACAAAAGACTAAGAATCTAAAGGACAAAGTTGCATAGCTGCTTTAGTTGGAGTCTGCAAACAGAGAATAAATTAAAATTAGGTAATCCTAATTGATGACAGCAAAAATTCATCCACAGCTGGCTTTTATCCAGTTAGCATTTTTGAGGCCATAGTTTTGAGTTCTACAAAGTATACACTACTAAAATGCCTTTACTTTACAAAACAGTAAGGCAAATAATGTAAAAACTATTTGAAAAGTTGAAATGATAGCGTAGGCATTCATACTATAATTTAGTCACAATGTGTGGTACGGTTTCTATTACTCAACGTATTAACTGTTTCTTTCCTACATAATTTTATTTTTTTTTTCATAATTTTATTTTAAGCTGGGTTTAGGTTGAACACAAAATCTTCCTTATACCACCACTGATGGTTGGCGATGACTCTTTGATAGCAGTTTTTATTCTGCTGTAGAAATGATCCTTGAATTGAAAAAGCCCACAACCCAACTTTCAGCCATTAAACAGTATCATATTTGTGAAGGCCTTCTTCCAACTTCTGGGTCACTTTAAAAAAAAATCATATGCTGTTATAAGAAATACTGCAAATGTGATTTAAAGATTTTTACTAGAATCTGATGGAAGTAGTAGATTTCAGCTAAAGTGCAAAAGAAATAGTGTTACAACAGTCCTGGATGCCATGTACCTCTTGGACCTTCCCTTCCTCCATGTGTCTCCTACTCTTTTTGGTAAGAGCTCATATCTGCACGTGGATGATGTCTGGGTTGTTGGCACCTGAAACAGCAGTAAGAGGCCATGTCTGCATCCAGGGCCTGTCTGGGCTGGTCAGCAAAGAGCTCCCTGATGGAATCTTAGACATCTCTGCTGAAGGTGATGGCCTGGTTCAGGGTGGCAGAGAAGACTTGCTGGTCCAGCTCGACAACTTGGCTGAGGCCCCTGAAGAAGCACCCACTTTCTGACATTCCTTTTATTTTTTTAAAGATGTTTCCTGATTTATTGTCTGTTAAGCCCATTGTTGTACTTATACTACAGATGCTAAACAAACTTGTAGAGTTATGAACTGACAGAGACCACGCCCAGGAAGCCCATGAAAATACCAACCCCACGTCATGAGGGCTTCATAGATATAGTCCTAATCTACAGTCATGTGGTTTAAAAGCCACCCTACATTCATGAAAAGACATTCAGATAGCTAGGAAACACATGAAAAAATGCTGCTGTTCTGTGCCATCAAATCAACTATGACTCATAGTGACGTTCTAAAGCACATCTGAGCCTTGTCCTATCCCGAGCCATCCTCACAGTCGGCCTCATGCTCAAGTCCATAGTCACAGTCACTATGTCAATCCCTCTTGTTGAAGGTCTTCTTCTCTTTCACTGACACTTCACTTTTCCCAGTATGGTAACTGTTCCCAAGGACTGGCCCCTACTGACAACAATACCCAAAGCATATGAGATAGAATTTCACCAGCCTTGCCTCTAAATGGCAACCTCATTGAGACAAAGTTTCACTCCACGCCTTTAAGGAGCATCCCAATTGTACTTCCCCCAAGGGAGATTTATTTGTTCTTTGGAAATCTGTGGGATATTCGGTACTCTTCTCCAACACCACAAGGCATTGATTCTTCTTCTGTCATCCTTATTCACTGTCCAGTTTTCAGATGCATAGGAAGCAAATGAAAATACCATAGCTTGGGCCAGGTGTACCTTAGTTTTTAAACTGATATCCTTGCTCTTTAGCACTTTAAAGAGATCCTTGACAGGAGATTTCCCCAAAGCAACACATAGTTTGAAGTCTTGACTCTTGTTACCATGAGTATTGATTGTGGATCCAAGTAATATGTTGTTGTTAACGTGCCGTCCAGTTGCTTGCGACTCATAGTGACCCTATGTACAACAGCCCTAACCTCCGCTCTGTCCTGTGCCAATCGCACTGTCTCTGACACTCCCATCCCAATTATCCCAGTCACTGAATCAATCCACCTCATAGAGGGCCTTCC
>NW_006400036.1:3094025-3102905 GCF_000299155.1 Elephantulus edwardii
TCTTTGTTCCCAACTTTTGCGTTCCAGTCATCCATTATTATCAATGCATCTTGATTGCATGTTCGATCAATCTCTGATTGTAAAAGTTGGTAAAAATCTCCTATCTCCTCTTCCTTGGCTCTGGTTGTTGGTGCATATATTTGAATGATAGTGGTATTCACTGGACTTCCTTGTACGCATATAGATATTATTGTTAATTACTTCAAGTCAAGCTCGAACAAAAGGCTGAAGCCCCTCTATAAATATTGGCTTTTATCAAAGTTTATAGAGTTTCCGGAGGCATGTTACTTAGGAAGTGGATATCACTCCTGCTTCCAAACCTGTCATAGTATGTTATTGTTTTATGTGCCATTGAGTTGCCTGTGATATAGTGACCCTATTTATAGCAGCTCTGAACTCTTCCCTGTCCTGAGCCAGTCTCACTAACTTCGATACACTAACGCCAATTGCCCTAGTTACTGTATCAATCCATCTCATCTGGGGGCTCCCTTTCCTGTGCTGTCTGTCCACCCTTCCGAGCATGATGTCTTTCTCCAAGGTCTGATTTCTCCTGGCCACGTGCCCAAAGTAAGTGAGGCAGAGCTTCAAAATCCTAGCCTCCAAGAAAAGACTTGGGTTTACCCTCTGCAAGACAGACCTCTGTTTTCTTGGTGGTCCATGGTATGTTCAAGACTCTTCTTCAGCACCATAGCTCAAAGGCATCTCTTCTTCTGTTATCCTTAGTCAGTGTCCAACTCTTTGAAGCATAACATGTAATTGAGAAGAGCATGGCCTGGATTAGGTGCACATTTGTATCTAGACTGACATCGTTGCTCTTCAGCACTCTGATGAGGTCCATGACAGCAGATTTTCCCAATGCAATTAATCCTTGAATTTCCTTACTGTCAGTATTAAGAGTTGATTGTGGATCCAAGCAAGCTGTAATTGTCAACAACCCCAATCTCTTCTCCATCTAATATAGTGCTGCCAATTGGCCCAATGATGAGAATCTTTGTCTTTTTTTTATCATTAATTTTAATGAACATTTACAGAGATTTTGTATTTCCATTTACTCACTGTTGCACGTTTCTCCTCGCCCACCCCATCCCTACCCCCCAGGTCACTCTTCTCCTTGAGAAGCAAAAGAAAAATTCCTTCATTGGTATACAATCCCCCTCACCACCTCCACCCCACCCCCCGCTGCCCCAAGTATACTCCACTCTGCAACCTTCATTCCGGACTCTTATGATAATCATAATACCCTAAAATATATTGCTTTTGAACTGTTCTAGCCCTCATCCATTTCAATTCAGTATACATAATTTATCCAGTTTTTCTCATTCTTACTCCAAACCTGATGTCAGTCGCATTCTACAACAGTGGTACTATGCAGTATTTGTCCTTTTGTGACTGATATATTTCACTCAGCATAATTTCCTCTAAGGTCACCCATTTTGAATAATATTGCATGAGTTCCTTGTTTTTCAATGCAGCGTAGTATTCCATTGTGTGGATATACCACAGATTCTCTATCCATTTGTTTGTTGATGGGCACTTGGGTTGTTTCCAACTCATTGCTATTGTGAACACAGCTGCACTAAACATGGGTGTGCATATATCTGCTTAGATGACAGTTACGGTCTCTTTAGGGTATTTTCCCAGTAGTAGAATTGCTGGGTCAAATGTTATCTCTATTTGCAATTATTTGAGAAAGTGCCATACCACCTTCCACAATGGTCGCACCATTTTACACTTCCACCAACAGTGAATAAGGGTTCCAGTCTCTCCACAACCTTGCCAGCATTTGTTGCTTGTCATTCTGTTAAATTTTGCTATTCTGACTGGGGTGAGATGATATCTCATAGTTGTCTTGATTGGATCTCTCTTAAAGCTAGAAATTTTGACCATTTCTTTATGAATTTGTTGGCCATCTGAATGTCTTCTTGGTGAAGTGTCTATTCATATCCTGTGCCCATTTTTCAATTGGATTGTTTACCTTTATCTTGTTGTGGTGCTCAATTATTTTATAAATTCTGGATATAAGTCCCTTATCTGACATATCATTACCAAATACTTTTTCCCAGTCTGTGACTTCCCTTTTTACCCTGTTGGAGAAGTTTTTGGATGTGCATAGGGATTTGATTCTTAGAAGGTCCCATTCATCTATTTTATCTTCCCCTGGTTGTAGATTTTTCAGGATACTTGGAAGACTGTTTATGTTGTGGGTTAGGACTACTAGAGTTCTTCCGAGGTTTTCTTTAGTGAAATTTATAGTCCTTGGTTTTAGTCCTAGGTCCATGATCTACCTTGAATTGGTTTTTGTATATGGAGTGAGGTGTGGATCTTGCTTAAGTCTTCTGCAGATAGTTTTCCAATTTTGCCAACACCATTTGTTTAAAAGGCTGTCATTTCTCCATTTAACGGATTTCATCTCCTTGTCAAAAATCAGTTGACCATAAGTAGATGGACTGATTTCTGGGTTCTCAATTCTATTCCATTGATCTATGTGTCTGTCATTGTACCAGTACCATGCTGTCTTAACCACCACGGCAGTGTAGTAGGATTTGAAATCAGGGAGTGAGATGCCTCCTACCTTTTTTCTATTTTTAAGGAGTGCTTTGCTTATTAGTGGCTTCTTTCCATTCCAAATGAAACTGGAGATTGTCTTTTCCATCTCGTTTAAGTATGGGGTTGGTATTTGTATTGGGATTGCATTGAACGTATAAATTGCCTTTGGTAGTATTGCCATTTTCACAATATTGAGTCTTCTCTTTCTCTTCTTGATGTAGAACTTCAATCCATATTGAAGACTACAGTCCTTGACCCTTTGCAGCAAGTGCTTCAGGTCCTCCTCAGTTTGAGCAAGCAAGGTTGTACCATCTGCATATCGGAGGTTGTTAATGAGTTTCCCATCAATCCTGATGCCACACTCCTCCTCATAAAGCCCTGCTTCCTGAATAATCTGTTTTGCATACAGATGGGGACAGGATGCATCCATGATGCACTCCTTTCCTGATTTTGAACCATGCAGTGTTTCCTTGCTCTGTTCTGAGGACTGCTTCTTGGTCCAAGTACAGGTTTTTTATAAGCACGATCAAGTGTTCTGAGATTCCCATTTACCTTAAGGTTAGCAACAATTTATTGTGATCCACACAGTCAAATGTTTTTGCATAGTCAATGAAACACTGGTAGACATTCTTCTAGTACTCACTGCTTTCTGCCAAGATCCATCAGACTTTGGCAATAATGTCCCTAGTGCCACGACCTCTTCTAAACCATCCTGTATTTCTGGTAGTTCTCTGCCAATGTATTGTTCAAATCTTTTCTAGATAATCTTCAGCAGCAATTTGCAAGTGTATAATATTAGTGATATTATTTGATAATTTCCACACTCTGTTGGCTCACATTTTTTTTTGGAATGGGAATAAACATGGATCTCTTCCAGTAAGTTGTCCAGCTGGCTTCAATCTTTCCCCCATCTATCTTGATGTTGAGATGTAGGGGTTTTTCTCTTTTACAGCAAGTGCTTCAAGCGCTCTTCACTTTCTGCAAGCATAAGTCAGGTCATTGATGAGTCTTCCTCCAACCACGGTGGCACACTATTCTTCATACAATCCAGCTTCGTGAATGCTGTTGTTAGGTGCAATCAAGTTGGAACCAACTCACAGTTGACCCTCCAGCAGGTTTTTCAGGTTTCCCTTCCCCATTGCCATCGCCCTCTTCTGGCCGCTCTTGGCATTGCAGCTTTGCGCAGGTCGTGGTAGAACTGCAGCTGTGGCTCTGCGCCCTCCTCGCCCTCCTGCGCCCAGGTGCCCGAGAGCCCAAGCAGGGGCGGGGGCGGCCCTCTTTTTCAGATATACACACACACACCCTCCACTCACTAAACTGTTCTCCTAGGGATTTCCTCCCCTCCTCCCCTCTGCTTCCCTGCCCCTCCCCCTCCCTTTTGGACTTTTAGGTATATCTTACTAGCTATCGTCTGGGTTTTTTTTGTTTTTTTTTTTTTTACAATAATGGTTCTCTAAAAGCTGTCCATCTTGCTCTTGACGTCCTGCGGGTCCCAGGTGGCAGCGGGGAGGGGCGAGTAGGGGGAACTGGGAAGGTGCATGCTGAGGATCAGAAGAAATTTGGCGCCCACCGTCTTGTCCCTCTCTGCCTTCCTCTTGCCCTGTACTGAGTGTGCGTGGGCATCAGCTTGTAGGAGCTATGGTTCTTCATGCTTTTGAACTTGGTCGGCTTGATGCGATCATCCATGATGCACTGGAAGGGGTGGGAGTTCTCCGGCCACTGGGGGCCATTGGGTCCCAGAACCACGCAGCACAGTCGGTCTGTATCCTTGACCAAGCCTCCCCAGGGGACTTTATGAAGGTGGAGAAGCGGCTGGGGCTGAGGATCGCCTTTGTCTAGCTGCAGAGGATGAGGGGGAGCAGGGCTGCCACGGGGCCCCGGCGACAGGTCCGAGCACGCGGATAGCCAGCAGCGCCCCGCTGCGCCCCACCGGCGAGCCGTGGAGACCCAGGTACATGCCCTGCCTGCGCGCCCATAGAGATACTGGGATGACGGCTACAAGACGCCTTCTTTGTGTGGCTGGAAGGTACTGGGTGGCGGCTGCTGGTGCGCTTGCAGCAGCGGCTCGAAGCCACCAGGGGGCGCTGTGGTGCAGCGGGCCGGGCTTGGGGGAATGGACGGATCACCTACACTGACGAAGCGGTAAACACCCTGGCTGTTTGTTGCCTTGCTCCAAGTCCTGCTCATTGCGCAGGCTCAGCACCAAAAAAATCTTGCCTGTGTTCTCCTACCTGCAGTCATAAAGGACCGAGCACAAGTAATTCCATTGACCCAACTGATGTCGGGGCACGCCCCAGGAGCCCACGATGGTGGAGAGGTCCCTAACTGCAGACGTCCCCAGTGTATTACATCTCCTGGTTTTCTGACAGCTGACAGCTAGTAGAACCAAGCGTTTTAATTTTCATCCAAGTAGGATAAAGTTGTTGACCAATGTTAATCTTTTCTCTATCCATGGTCCCATAGTAAGAATCTTTGTTTTCTTGACATTGCGATGCAATCCGTATTGAAGGTTGTATTTTTTGCTTTTCTGCAACAAGTGCTTCAAGTCCCCCCAGCCCTTTCTGCAAGTAAGGTTGTGTCATCTGCATAACGCAGGTTAGTGATGAGCTTTCCTCCGATCTTGATGTCACATTCTTCACAGAGTCCAGCTTCTTGAATAATTGGTTCAACATACAGATTGAATAGGTATGGAGAGAGAATACAACCCTGACACACTCTTGTCTTAGTTTTAAATCATGTAGTGTTCTTTTGCTCTGTTTGCACAACAACCCTTTGCTCTAGGTATGGGTTTTGCATGAGCACAATGAAGTTCTCTGGAATTCCCATTCTTCTCAATGGTAGCCATAACTTGGTTATGAGGCACACAGTCACATGACTCTATATAGTCAATAAAGCACAAAAAGACATTCTTTTGGTAATTCTTCACTTTCAGCCAGGATCCATCTGATATGGCAATGATATCCCTGATGCCACGGCCTCTTAAAAACCCTGCTTCAACTTCTGGTAGTTCCTTATCTATGTACTGTTCTAGCCGATTTTGGATGATCTTCAGCAGTATTTTGTTTCCGTGTGATAGTAATGATATTGTTTGATAGTTTTCACATTCTGTTGGATCACTTTTCTTGGGAATGCAAACAAATATGGATCTCTTCCAATACATTGTCCAGACAGCTGTCCTTCAAATTTCCTGTCTTAGACTAGTGAGTGTATCCAGGACTGCATCTCTTAATTCAAACAAATCAACTGGTATCTCATTGATTCCTAAGGCCTTATTTTTGCCAATGCCTTCAATGCAGCTTAAACTTCCTCCTTCATTACCACTGAGTCCTGCTCATATGGTACTTCTTGAAATATTTTAGTGTCAGTCAGTTCTTTTGCATATAGTAATTCTGTATATTTCCTTCATTTTCTTTTGATGCTTTCTGGGCCATTCAATATATTATTCATGTTGTTGTTATGTGCCATCGAGTCACCCGTGGCTCATAGCTACCCTATGAACCCTGCTCTGAACCCTGCTCTATCTTGAGCCAGTCTAACTGACTCCAGTACACCAAATCCTATTGCCCCAATTACCATGTTAATCCATTTCATCTGGGGTCTTCCTCTCCTGTGCCGTCCCTCCACCCTTCCAAGCCTGATGACCTTCTCCAAAGACTTATCCCTCTTGGCCATGTGGCCAAAGTCTGTGAGATGGAACTTCAAAATCCTTGCTTCTAAGGAGAAATTTGCTTTCACCCTCTACAAGACAGAAATGTTTGTTCTCCTTGCATTTCATGGTATGTTCGATACTCTTCCCTATCATCATAAATCAAAGGCATCAATCCTTCTTCTGTCATTTTAGTTATTGTCCAGCTTTCAGATGCATAGCAAGTGATTGAAAAGACCTTGGCCTGAATCAGGAACAGCTTAGATTTCAAACTGACATCATTGTTCCTCAGTAATTTGGAGAGATACTTGATTGAAAATTCTTACTTCCACCTACCATTTCTTTAATTTACTTGATGGTGTTTCAGCTCATTAGGAAATTTTATAACATTTAGTTCCTTCTTGAGGGAGCTCTGGTGGCAAAAACCTCAAGGAGTTGTCCTAGTAATCCAAGGTATGGCTCTATGGCAGTTTGAATTCCCCCTGGATCCTCTACTCAAAGGTGGATAATTTTCTCCCATGCAACTTAGAGCCTTGGAAACTCATAGAAAGGTTAGCTATGACTCAATTCCACATAGACAGCAATGGGTATTTGTTGCAGACTGAGGGTAAAGTATTTTAATAATTATTAATAATGAGACAGACAGACAGGAATGAGATAGAACAGAGAGCTTAAAGACAGGGGGCCAACAGTTCTCTAGAAAAACAAGGGATCATGGGGAAGTCTTTTGCAGATAAGGCCAAGTTCCTCTCTGTTGTTTACCCTATGCTTCTCTCAGGAGGGAGGGATCCAGTAAATACAAACTAAGAACAATGTTGACTCTTAAGGAATACCTTAGTGCCATAGGGTGAACTTCAGCTTGTATTAAGCCTCCCTCATATCCTGATATAGCATTTGGTTTATTATTAACACTAAATTTGATATTTGGCTTCCCACAGTCTTTGAGAATACACACACACACACACACACACACACACACACACACACACACACACGTCATATAGCCATGATTGCTTTCACTCTGAGACAATTGACCTTCTTTATCCCTCAGTAAATTTCATTTCCTTTTATGTAAGCCGACTATGTGATGTTATTCTAGAGCAATTACACAACAATTTCTTTAACCTAAGTGGTTGCCACTGGAACCTGTTTCCAGCCATAGAGTTGCCTCATGGTGTTGCCAAAGCCGTGATCTTGAAAGGAAGCCTTAGTTGCACCATGATTAAGTGGCTCACGAGCTGCTCTGCAGGAGGAAGACAAGGCAGTAGGCTTTGGTAATGATTACAGGCCTGGAGTCCTTTGGCGATGGTTTTATTCCGCTCTGCAATAGATTTAAGAGTGTGACTAGACCAGACAGCTAATCTTTCTGGAAGCACACTGCCACATTTTTCTCCAGCCTTAGAGGGCTGTATCTCTAGGGCTGTGTCTGCTGCATGCAGGCTTATTAATTCATGTGAAATGATCCAAAGCAAATGTTGTGGCATATTCTTCCTTAAGTCTCTGGTGTTTAACTTGTGCTTGACACAGTGGTGATTTCCCACACAGTTGTTTCTATTTAGTTGGAAGATGTGAGTAATGCAATGAGAGGACCCACACAGTCAACTCCCTCATAAACACTGACAAAGGGGCTTGTGAGCCTTGATGATGAGACCATGCACATGTGTGCTGATCCCCTGGTGACCCGCCCCGCGGAGCCATTGTCAGAAGTGTCTTTAGTTCTCCTCTGCTTGGCTGCTAGGTACTGGGACCCCCCTCTCTCTGCACTTGGTTCCTGAACTCCCTTCCTGCCTAATCTTCACTATCTCTCATAGGTTCAAACCCTTTGTTACAGCCACTGTGTTAATCCACCTGTTGAGGGTCTTTTCCTTTTCCTCTGACCCTTCACCTTTCCCAGCATGATGTCTCTGAGAACCCGACCACCATGGACGTGGGGCTGAATCACAAACGTGGGTGCGGACCCTGACCTTTCCTGGCCTCCCTCATGGGCTGGCCCCCTGACCCTTGTGATCTCCTGTTGGGGGCCTGGTGTGGGCACCTCCTCCTGCAGTGGCTGGCTTACCTCTGAGTCCTGGAGTAGAGAATGTGGAGCGTGGCCAGTCTTGCACTTTTGGTAAAGTGAGGAGGGGAGCTGTTATGCCCCAAATCCAGTTCCCCCCAAGTCACCAAGGAGCCGACACCGATGCAAGGGCAAGAGGGAATTTATTTCAGATTCGAATCTGAGCTGCGTTCCAAACCGTGCCCATACAACAGGGAAGATGGCCGCGGCCCCGATTCTGGGCTGTCCTGCCTATTTAAAGGGGAAAGCCCGCGAAAACAGGGCGATACAGGATTGGCTGGTTCAAAGGAAGGGTGCGAAAACAGGGTGATATAGGATTGGCTGATTCAAAGGAAAGCCCGCGAAAACAGGGTGATACAGGATTGGCTGATGTTTGGGTGGGGGCTCTTTTCTCCCTTTCCCCACCGCTTTCAGTTTACTGCTCTAGAGGCACATATATATTTTAAAATGACATATTGGTTACAAAATGGAGTCCCTCATTACCCCCCTTCTTCTGCACCCTAGCTCAATCATGAGCGCTTTCTTCTTCGGTCGCTAGGTAATGGTATTGAGACCGCATAACCATCAACTGGATTGTTCCTATCCTTTCTTTAACTAAGTTGAGTATTCTGTTAATTATACAGGGACCTAG
>NW_006400036.1:3109830-3116210 GCF_000299155.1 Elephantulus edwardii
AAGTATCAGGTCTAGGGGGGTGGAAGTAGTCTGTCCCATTACGTCCGTCAACAGTGAGTAAAGACAAAGACACAGACAGACAAATAACAAAGTCCTAGCAAAACAGACAAGTCTTCCAGCGTTCCTCTATAAGCAAGGCTTGAAAGCTGAAACCGGTGAAGAGCGGTGTCTTGGAAAAACCTCAACCGCCTCTTCGTACAGAAGCCTGGCGTGAGGTTCTTTACTCTCACCCAAGCACTCAGATATAGGGCTCAGAACGTCTTCCGAGCCCCCCACAGTGGTGGCCTCCCAGCACGTCTGCCTTAGCCACGTTTCACTGCTCCGAATTCAGAAAACAACACAAACAGTTTGGTACAGAATGAAAACACAGATAGACACACTCACCCGTCTGGCCAGCAGTTCATCCCTCCGGTTAGGGGTCCTTGGGGTCGTGGGGGGATCGCGGACGAGCCCCCAGATGTTATGCCCCAAATCCAGTTCCCCCCAAGTCACCAAGGAGCCGACACCGATGCAAGGGCAAGAGGGAATTTATTTCAGATTCGAATCCGGGCCGCGTTCCAAACCGTGCCCATACAACAGGGAAGATGGCCGTGGCCGTGATTCTGGGCTGTCCTGCCTATTTAAAGGGGAAAGCCCGCGAAAACAGGGTGATACAGGATTGGCTGGTTCAAAGGAAGGGCGCGAAAACAGGGTGATACAAGATTGGCTGATTCAAAGGAAAGCCCGGGAAAACAGGGTGATACAGGATTGGCTGACGTTTGGGTGGGGGCTCTTTTCTCCCTTTCCCCACCGCGTTCAGTTTACTGCTCTAGAGGCACATATATATTTTAAAATGACATATTGGTTACAAAATGGAGTCCCTCAGAGCCAGAGTGGGGAGAACAGAGAGTGGGGCTGGAATGCAGTTTCTGCCCCTTTAGAGATGGAGCTGGGTGGCCTGTTGGAGTTCACATCTGGTAAATCATTGGAAAAGTCTGCCATCAGGAACCTCTTTGGAGAACTGAGGAGCAATGATATCTGTCTGGGGACTATGGTGTGCCTGATCCAGGCCATGGCCTTCATGATTACTTGCTATGCTTCAGAGAGCTTGACAGTAACTAAAGATGACCGAAGAAGGATCAATGCCTTTGAGTTGTGTGCTGGAGCAGAGTGTTTAACATACCATGGATTGCCAGAAGAATCAACAGTTCTGTCCTAGAGAGGGTGAAACCAGGCTACTCCCTAGAGGCAAGGATTTGGAGGCTCTCTCTCACATACTTTGGGCATGTGGCCAGAAGGGATCAGTCCTTGGAGAAGGACATCATGCTGAGAAGGATGGAGGGACAGGGGAGGATAAAAAGACCCTTGAAGAGATGGATTGGTACAGTGACTGGAGCAATGGGATTAGGTCTGTCAGAGACTAAGAGATGAACCACAGGTGACACAGAAACATAACAACAATGACAACAACCTGACAGGTGGAAGTGTTAGGTCCATAAATCGCCACTCAAAGACCACTGACTCACATATGAAAATTGCAAGAGTGCTTTTCTCTGCAGAACAAGCTCCAGCATGCATGTAGGGTCCACCATTCAGTGGCGACCGAGGGTGCAGGTTCACAAGTCTTTTATGGGTTAAGGCAGGGCAGGTTTACAAGGATGAGGTAATTGGGAACATGATTTGTGGGCGAGGGGAGCAGTTACATGGGTTGGTTTGTGATTGGCTCATGTCTAGCCAGTCAGCCCACCTCCTCTCTTTCCTGTGTCACAGTACACACTCTTCCTGTGTCACGTATGCATGCCCTTGTGTTACATACATTAAACCTCAGGATTGGTTACTTAAACCTTACAAGGACACCAGGCACAGATGGCTAACCTTAAGATAAGATCCTCCCATATTCTTGTGGCTGCTTTCTCTCCTGATTGGCTGCTCCTTGGGTGAGGAATTGTTGTGTTTTTGGTTTTTTTAATGGCCTGTCCCTGGAATTGATGACTTTTAGGGTTAGGCCCAGGTCAGGCTTAAGAGGGATGCTAGGCACAAAATGGAGTCTGTACAGTCCTCTCAAAGGCTCTGTATGAGGTGTCAGATTAAGCAGTTTCCTGCTGAAAACTCAGAGGTGCACGGTTTGAATCCACCAGATGCTCTGCTGGAGAAGGAGGAACATCAATCTCCTCCTGTACCAGTCAGATCTGATTTGACAGTATACACAAAAAACAATGAAATAAAATTTAAAAAAACAAAACAAAACAAAAAAGAGCTTTTCTTTGCTGACTCGTTTGATGGCATTTCAAGTATTCACTCTTAAATCAATGTTCGCCAGATCTGGTGTATCAGTGATAGTCATTAATTGGGAAATGCTGGACTGGTCTGTGGTGCTAAAGTTCACAGCAAGGACATGTTTCCTGCATTATTGGGAATATCCAACCACTCCCTTCTCCTCCAACTCTTAATTGTATTCATGCAAAATCTATATCAAGAAGCTGTTGTCTGAGCAGATGAAGGGAACACCACATGGTTTAAAAATCAGGAAAGGTGTGTGTCAGGAATGTAGTCCTTCTCCATACCTGTTCAGTCTGTATGCTAAGCAAATAATTTGTGAAGCTGGACTCCATGAAGAAGAACGTGGCATAAAGATTAGAGGAAGACTCATTAACAACTACTCTATGCAGATGACACACTCTTGCTTGCTGAAAGTGAGGAGGACCTGATTAACTGTGCAACACTTAAAAAAATCTTCTAGAATACTGGGTATTTCTGCATTTTTACTAGAGCTTATTTAAATGTGTGTGTGTGTGTGTGTGTGTGTGTGTGTGTGTGTGTGTGCAGTCAAATTGGATCTGACTGGTGTAGAAGGAGATTGCCCCTCCTTCTCCAGCACAGCATCTGGTGGATTCGAACTACTCACCTCTGGGATTGCAATGCAGCTGCTTGCCACTAGGCCACCAGAGCTCACCAGCTTATTTCATTTTTTTTTAACGTTATAACATATTGTTAGTTGTGAGTAGTAGTGCCTATTGAAGGTTTTGTATACTGCAGCAGAGTAATGAAGTAAAGAGGGTTCTATAACTCCCAGGTTTCTGTGGCATTTGAGTTCAAGTCATCAGGCACTGCCATTCATGCTCTCACTCACTACCTTTCTACATTTCCGCATCTACATAAGTGGAGTTGCCTCCACAGTGTCTGTGGGCTGGGTGTGGACACTAATCAGTATAACAACTTTCAGTTAGCCTCCCTCTGCAGCTGGTGATTGGTGTATCAAAATTTTGATTGTTAATAATCTTCCTAGAGCCACTGGCCATCAAGATTAGAATGACTCTTTCTGTTGTGAATGTGTCTCCTTAGCTTCCTGCCTCCCAGGAAGAAGACCAAAGCAAAGGGCAAGACTGGAAAAACCAAGATCTCTCTTAGAGGAGACACACTTCAAGACATCCCATACACGAGACACCCTTCGAGGTACTGTGAAAGTCAAATCATTAAGATGAGTATAGAATGTTGTTGTTAAGTGCCGTCGAGTCGCAGGTAACTCATAGTGACCGTATGAACGAAAAGTCTTGGACACCTCCTTTATAACTTCCGTCCTTTCTCCAGGTTCATAGGGTTTCCAGAGGCAAGCTATTGTGGAAAAGATGCCACTCCTGCTTCCAAGCTTGTTTTAATCGGGGAGCTTCAGCAAACACTGTCCACCATGAGTAACCATTTTCACATTTCACTCATTAGTATCACAGTGTTCGGCTTCACAGCAACCATGAGTTACCTCTGTACAGCAAGTGGACATAGCAGGGTTCCAAGACCTAGAAGAATGATTCACCAAACCCAAAGATAGGCATCAGGGCCGCAGGGCCGAGGGCCTGAAAGGATTTTAAGCTAGGGCCTGGAGCAGGCTCCACAGGCTCTGCAGGCTCCACCCCACCCTTACTTACCCTTACTCTAAGGGTCAGAGACGCCCATGCAGCTTTGAAAGCCAAAAACGACAGTAACACACAACGCAAAAGACCTCAGAAACTTCCATTGTCTGATTGCCACCAAGAGGAGCCACCGTGGTGGCACCAGCCATCCCACCCGCTTAGCCGGCTGTCTTCCAGATTATAGAATACTGACTTCCAGAGTATAGAATACTGGTAGCAATTTTTCAGTGTCCTATATTTATTGTTGTTGTATAGCTTGTAATCAGAATCAAGTTGTAGCTGACCTTAAAGCCGGTTTTCAGAGGCAGCATATTGCACAGGAGGAGAATGGCCATCTTTCTCTTGTCGAACATTGATGGATTCTAACCACATATCTTTGTGTTGGTAGCTTACCACCTAAGCTCTGACATAGTAAGAGTCCAGTTATAACAATGCCAAGCCATATCATTTTTTTAAATCCGTGAAAATTGTAATTGACAATTGCAATGCACAATAGCAGTCTGTGACCATAGATAAGAGATACACTTACAAGTCAAATTTGGTTCAATTTGATAGTAGACAGTCTCTGGATACAACTAATTGTTGACCATTAACTGAATTGGCACACTTTTCCTGATTTTTCCTTCTAGGTCTAAGCATAAGTTCATTTGCACTTAAGTGTTCTGTAATTCCCATTCTCAATAGTACTCATAATTTGTTTTGATCTACACAGGGGAATGTCTTTTCATACTCAAAGCACAAATAAACATCTTTCGGGTATTGTGTGCTCTCAGCCAATAACCTTCTCATGTCTGTAATAATATCCCACATTCCATGCTATTTTCTGAATCTTGCCAAGATTATTGATGAAGCATACTAAAATTATATTTTTCCTAAGATGGAATTTATTTCCTCAATGATACATTGCATATAATTAAGTATAGAACAGTTAGTAAATTCCTGTAGAAGATTTACTAAATTAAGTGACAGCATACTTGTACCTAATGAGACTGAAAGAAATTGGGGAAATGCCAATTTTTCTGTTTGTTACTGGAAATTTACATTTTTCAAAATAGGCTGGAGAAAATGCACAGCTGTTAGGTTAGAAAAACGACTTCACACATTGAAGAATATGTCACTGAATTATCAAAAAAACACTTGCTGAAGTTGATTTTCTATATGCATTATTAAAAAAATAAATTTTTAATAAAAGGTACCCTGCTGAGAAATTGATCAGGTAGTATTAATAAAATCAGAATTATCCAAACTTATTGTAAGGTTGAGGACTCAAGAAAGGAACTGTTGTTGTTACATGCCATTGAGTTGCAGCTGATTCATAGCGACCCTATGAAGGAGAGTCCTCAATGCTTGGGTGTCTCTCACCCTCTCTTCAGGTTCATAGGGTTTCTGGAGGCAAGCTATTATGGAAGTCGATGCCACTCCTCCTTCCAAGCTTGTTTTAATTGGGGAGCTCCACCCCCCTCTCTGTCCGCATTGGGTAATCAACCATTAACGCATTTGACACATCAGTGTCACAGTGTTCAGCCTCACAGACCACCTAGAGGAATGTCTGAACAAAAACAATGAAAGACTGGCCTGAGGTTCTGAGGCGTCTTACCAACCCGGCATGCCCAAATGCTGACAAAGTCCTTCTGCCAGACCCCCAATTCATCTGTCAAGTCCACTTTGCCAACCCCCACTTAGGGCCAAAAGAACACCAAAGTTGCACTGGGCCCTCAAACTTGCCGTGCCTTAAAAAGTCAGAGTCTGGAGTCAGCTGACATTAAATTCCCCAAGACCTTAGGCAGGGTATGACCTTTCAGTGTCTTACCAATGCGGCTTGCCCAAAGAAAAGGACTAGAATATAGAAAATCTTAAAGGCAGCCTTATTAGGGAGCCCCCCTGGGGAGGTTCCTTGGTCTGAAGATGGAGTCCAAGAAAGTCACTTAGGATGTATTCAGGCTGGTTTTTATAGCAGGGTCTTGAGGGAGAGGGGGAAGGGTGGAGACATTCCATTGTGGTTTACAGTTCATGGGTTTACTACCAGGCCATTCATTTAGTTCCTGCTGACATGCCACATTCTTTTGATTCCTTTTTTCCCCCATGGCCCACTACTTATCAGTTAGTATAGTTATAAAACTGTCCTCAGTTAGGTCCAGCCTACAAAACTAGTTACTTTGCCTTAGAGTTCTTTTTTCTTTTTCTTTAGTCATGTAAAGTACTTTAAACTGCATTTACCAGGAAGGGAAATTAATCTTTCCTTGATTAGCATTTACTTCTTTAAAACTGTTCTCAGTCATATGTAAATTGTACCTTAAACTGCCTGTTTACCAGGAAGGAAAGTACAACTTTCCTGGATTAGTATTTACCTTTTCAAAATAGTTTTTTCTCAATCATCTGAGTTGGAAAATCAAAAGGGCCGAACTCGTTCAGCATTTCTTAAGTTGAAGGAATTGAAGAGCAAATTCAAACCTCGAGTTGCTACAATCAAGGATGCTTTAGGTAGAATGTTAAATG
>NW_006400036.1:3117640-3134752 GCF_000299155.1 Elephantulus edwardii
CAGGAGGGGAAGACCCTCTATGAAGTGGATTGATTCAGTGACTGGGGTAATCGAGATGGGTGTGTCAGAGGCAATGAGATTGGCACAGGATAAAGCAGGGTGTAGGGCTGTTGTACATAGGGTCGCTATGAGTTGCAAAGGACTCGACAACAACGGCACATAACAACAACAACAACAACAATGTTAATCATTTGATAAGTTGTCTGTTTGTTAGTAACTATGTGTAAACTGTTCTTTTTAAATGTGGAAATGCTGTAACTTTAACAAAAAGTCTAACTCAAGTGTAAAAACCCAATGACCACTCCTAGGTAAGGAAGGCAGTTTTTGAGAAGACTATCTCAGCCTTCCCAGATCTGCAATAATAAAAAAAAAGTGTGTTAGATATTGCAATCTTGTCAAGGGGATGATTACCAACAGAAGTCCAGGGGCCTCATCGAGTAAGAACTATAAAGTTCTGACTCAGAAATACAAGAAGAACATTACTACCAAGTGAGAACAAGAGAAAGAAACTGAGGTTTATTAGACTTTCATAACAGACTATCAACGGGCCAGGACAGACTTCTTATCTTACAAAAGGGTTTATATAGTCTTTTTTTGGGGAGTGGAGGTTTAAACAGCTGATTAGTACATTCCTTCTAATGGATGTATGGTGACTTTTGGCCATCTCCTTTGTCTCCTTTATCTTGTCCTTGAGTCTGTTGTTTTGCCACATTCCTTGAGAGTCTGTTTTTATTGTCATGTAGCCACATTCCTTGAGGGTCGGTTTCTATTGTTATATTGCCACAGTCTTTGTCAAAACCAGTTCTGTTTGATCTCCTTTGTCAAAGTGTTCTTTGCCATCCCTGTCAATCTGTCTGCCTTGTTGGCAATTGACTATGGAAATAATCCCTTTTGTTCAGTAACAGAATTCTTCAGGAAGGGGTGATGAGCTTACAGTTTTCATACATTCAGACCCTTATATGTTATTGTTGTTGTTAAGTGCCCTTGAGTTGAGCATGACTCATAGTGACCCTGTGAACAACAGATATGAACCCTGTTCTATCCTGTACCTCTTCACAATCTCTGACACACTTGAGCCCATTGTGGCAGTCATTGTGTCAATCCACCTGGCTTAGGGTCTCTCTTTCCGCATGCCTCCACCTTCCAAAGTATGATGTACCTCTCTAATGAATAGCCCCTCCCAGGAATATTCCCAAAGTATGTGAGAGGAAGGTTTACCATCATTTCCTCCAGGGAGCACTCTGGCTGTGCCTTCTCCAAACACATGTCTGTGAAAGGAAAATTTTTTAAACAATGTCCCCACACCCAAGTATTGTAAGAACCTATACCTTTGATCTTGTGTGAATATTTGTGTTCCAGGAACTAGCTGACCACAAACTGAATGAACAATTACTGGCAAAAACCATACTTTAACTAAGGTCAGCAGCAGGTAACTGACCTAAAATTGAACTTCTCCTTTTCCAAAGAGCCAATGTGCTAATTCCATGCCAAAGGACCCCTAGACCTTGTATAAATTCCCTTGCTTTTCTGGGCTCGTGGTCGACTTCCCTGTCTCCTGCGTGAGATACAAGTCGTCCCGAAGCTTTGTCAATAAAGAATCTTGTGACTGCAGTGAGTGGATCTGGTGTGAGTTGCTTGGGATCACGCCCGGTCTGGGAAAAGCCCTAGTTTGGGGTCTTTCATCTGTTTGTGCAGTCCATGGGATACTCAGTATTCTTCTCTAACATCACAGTTATAACATCACAGCTATACATTCTGAGAAAATTAAGACTGAGGCATAACAGGGAGATTTTACACCAATGTTCATAGCAGTGTTATTCACCATTGCAAGAACATGGAATCAGCCCAAAGGTCCAACCACACTCAAAGGGATTGAGAAATTGTGGTACAATCACGCAATGGAATATTACACAGTACTCAGGAACAATGACTTAAAAAATACCTACAGAGCTTGGGAGAGAGTGGAGAGCATTATGCTGAGCGAACTAATGCAGTTCCATAAGGACAAATAGTGTATGAGACCATTATTATAGAAATAGAAAGATAACTAGTAAAACATGTATGAGGATTCAAGGGGGGGCGGTGTAGAAGCAGATGAGTGAGGATGGGCAGGAGGGAAACTGTAGGGTTCCAGTGTGATGGGTGAATGGAGGGGTGGATAAAATAATGAGAAAGAAAGATCCAGTGGGGATCTGGTAAGACAGGGCAGTGGTAAGCATTGTTCAGTGATTATTCATATTAAAAAGATAATGAATGGAAATGATTATATGAAATAATGTGAATGAAACATACTGCATATAAACTTTGTATGCAAACCAGTATAAAATAAAACATTTTTGGTTTCTTGGCTCTTTTTTAAAATTTATTTTATTTCATTATTTTTGTGTGTACCATCAAATCAGATCTAACTGGTACAGGAGGAGATTTTTTCTCCTTCTCCAGCAGAGCATCTGGAGGATTTGAACCGTGCACCTCAGAGATTGTAAAATAAAACATTTTTTAAAAAAGAGAAAAAAAGTCTGCATTTCGTTTGTGGGTCCTCCAAAGTCTACCTATTGATCCCCATTGTTGCTTTGATATTTGATCCACTGGGGCAGTAGGCTTAGAGACTCTGAGAATCATTTCACACTTTTCTTTTATTGTTCAAAGCCATCTTATTCGTCGTCTTAGCTCTGGAGCCGCAGGAGACCTCCTAACCGCCCTTGGTAAGTCTTTTGGAGACACTTGTCACTCATAAGTCCAGACATGCTGTTCTCCCTCTAAGACCTGTCTAGATGTTGAATTTTAACAACAACTTTCACTTCAGGAGAATTAGACTTAGGGCACACCATTAACTTTCATGTGAAAATTTGTGGATGTCACCCATTTCCACGCTTAGTAATAATGGGTCATAGGAGATACCCAAAATATAAAAAGAATTGACGAGAACATCTGCCAAATCCAGCCTTGACGTTCCTTTTTAATAACTGCTCAGGAATTTCTCCAGGCACTTAAAAAAAGAACATACATAACATGCCTGAGGTGACTAAGAAAAGTGGCCAGCTGTGGGAAGTGGAATATCAAATTTCATATTTTTAGAAATTTTATTATTTTTTGTGTGTGTGCCATGAAATTGGATCTGACTGGTACAGGAGGAGATTGCCCCTCCTTCTCCAGCAGAGCATCTGGTGGATTTGAACAGCATACCTCTGGGATTGCAGTGCAGCTTCTTGCCACTGGGCCACTAGAGCTTCCAAATTTAATATTAATAATAAATCAAATGCTATATCCGGATATGACGGAGGCTTCATAATGAAAGGAAAATTTTTTAAACAATGTCCCCACACCCAAGTATTGTAAGAACCTATACCTTTGATCTTGTGTGAATGTTTATGTTCCAGGAACTAGCTGACCACAAACTGAACAAACAATTACTGGCAAAAACCATATTTTAACTAAGGTCAGCAGCAGGTAACTGACCTAAAATTGAACTTCTCCTTTTCCAAAGAGCCAATGAGCGAATTCCACGCCAAAGAACCCCTAGACCTTGTATAAATTCCCTTGCTTCTTTGGCTCGGGGTCGACTTCCCTGTCTCCTGTGTGAGATACAAGTCGTCCTGAAGCTTCATCAATAAAGCCTCTTGTGATTGCAGCGAGTGGATCTGGTGTGAGTTGCTTGGGATCACGCCCGGTCTGGGTAAATCCCTAGTTTGGGGTCTTTCAATACAAGCTAGAATTCACCCTGTGGCACTTAGACATTCCCTAAGAGTCAATATTGTTCTTAGTTTGTATTTACTGAATCCCTCCCTGAGATAAGCATAGAGTAAACAAGAGAGAGGAACTTGGCCTTATCTGCAAAAGACTTCCCCATGATCGCTTGTTTTTGTTTTGTACTCCCTTATGATTTTCCTTTGTTTACCTTCCCTGTGAGAGGCATGCCTTGAGGCCTTTAGTCATTAGAACTGCTGGCCCCTGTTTTATGCTCTCTTCTATCTCATTCCTGTCTGTCTCATTATTAATAATTATAAAAATACTTTAACAGCAAGCAACAAATGCTGGCAAGGTTGTGGAGAAACGGAAACCTTTATTCACTGTTGGTGGAAGTGTAAAATGGTGCAACCACTGTGGAAGGCAGTGTGGCGCTTTCTCAAATAGTTGCAAATATAGATACCATTTGACCCAGCAATTCCACTACTGGGAATATACCCCAAAGAGACCATAACTAAGCAGATACATGCACACCCATGTTTATCGCAGCTTTGTTCACAATAGCAAGGAGTTGGAAACAACCTCAGTGCCCATCAACAAACGAATAGATAGAGAAGCTGTGGTATATTTACACAGTGGAATACTACTCTGCATTGAAAAACAAGGAACTCATGCAATATTATCCAAAATGGGTGACCCTGGAGGACATTATGCTGAGTGAAGTATCTCAGTCACTAAAGGACAAATACTGCATGGTGCCACTGTTGTAAAACAGGACTGACATCGGGGTTGGGAGGAGATTGAGAAAGATGGGTTCAATAATGTATACTGCATTGAAATAGATGAGGGAGAGAACTGTTTAAAAGGGATATGTGATTAGGTATTTTTATCATGACAGGAGTCCAGAGTGAAAGCTGCATAGTGGAGTGACCCTGGGTGAAGGGATTGTAAAACAATGAAAGAATTTTTCTTTTACTTTTCCAAGAGGGTAGTGTACTGGGGGGAGGGTTGGGAGCGGTGAAAAGTGCAGTAATTAATGAATGGAAATAAAAAGTCTGTAAATTTTCATAGAAATCAATAATAAATTTAAAAAAAGGGAGAGTGGGGGAATACTTTACCCTTGGTCTGCAACAGCCAGTGAATGGTAGCTTCTCTGAAAACATTTTACTGTTACATTTATTCTAACTGTACTCGGTAAATTCCTCTTACTGGTGGATTCTCTACAAATAAATGGAAGCCTTTCTCCACATTGTTGTTATGTACTGTTGAGTCAGAACTGACCCATAGCTGACACTTTAGTGGGTTTTCAGAGGCAGTTAATCGCACAGGTGGAGAACGCCCATCCTTCTCAGACAGCATGCCTTTGGGATTGCAGTGCAGCTTCTTGCCACTAGGCCACCAGAGATATTTGAAGGACAGCAATTTGGCTAAGTGACTGGAAGAGACTCATATTTGTTCCTACTTTTTTTTTTTTAGCTTTAAAAAATATAATTGAAAACCATTCTGTAGCGCTTCAGGTCCTCCTCAGTTTCAGCAAGCAGGGTTGTGTCATCTGCATAACGAAGGTTGTTGACTCTTCCACCAATCCTGATGCCACATTCCTCTTCGTACAGCCCAGGTCTCAAATGATCTGTTCTGCATACAGATTGAAAAGGTATGGAGACAAAATACATTCCTGATGGACTCCCTTCTTGATTTTGAGCCATATAGTTAGTGTCTCCTTGCTCAGTTCTGATGATCACCTCTTGGTCCATGTATAGGTTTGGCATTAGCACAATCAGATGTTCTGGGATTCTCATTCTTCTCAGAGTCAGCCATAGGTTCTGTGATCCACACAGTCAAAAGCCTTTGCATTGTCAATGAAGCACAGATAATACTCTTGTGATATTCTCTGCTTTCTGCCAAGATCCATCTAACATTAGCTATAATATCCCTAGTACTACGACCTCTTCTAAATCCAGCCTGCACATCTGGCAGTTCTCTGTTGACATATTGTTCCAAATGTTTTTGTATAATTTTGAGCAGACTCTTGCTTATATGTGATATTAATGCAACTCGATGGCACATAACAACAACAACATTCTGTAATAATACAATATATTAATCTTAAAAATGTATAATTTTATGAGCTATAAAACATTTGCAAAACCCACACATCCTACTTCAGCTTTACTGCACAGTTAACTGTAAGAAAATAGTGCTTTTTAAATTAGAAAATATAAAAATGCTTTCAATATAAAAGAGACAATGAGGTTTTAAAGACAACATTCTGTAAGAATATCTACCCAGAAAATAAGAAACTTTCACAGGATACCAAGATGAAGAGATGTTTTGGCAAACCTAGCACAAAGCATTGTTAAAAACCAGACCAAGATACTGAACCCAAACTGTATCAGAATTCTAAATGAGAAATCTAGAGGCCATTGCCAGGGGGCTTCTTAGACCTGAAAAGACTGAGGCATTTTTCAACTGAGCATTCTGAATTTCTCTTACATAGCAAAACCCCCACTCTCAATAGCCACTTGCAAGCTTTGTTCCTTCCGTGCATTCTCTCTCACAATTGTTTGGAACAACTAATAATGATCATTTCCATTTATTTATGCTCATATAAAACAAGAGGTTAATGAGAAATTATGGTACATTCACATGATTGTGTACTATGCAGCATGCAGGAACAACGATTTTGAAAATTACTACCTAACTTGGGAGGGCCTAAAGAATATCATGCTAAGTAAACTAACTCAATCCCATAAGGACAAATAGTGTATAAGACCATTATTGTAGAAATAGAAAGGTAACTACTAAAACATGTATGAGGATAGAAGAGGGGAAGGGTAGGAGCAGAGGGGTGAGGATAGTCAGGGGAATAATCACAGAGTTGCACAATTTGATGGGTATACAGGGCATGCTGGGTAAAGGAAATGAGAAATATCTCATGTGAAAAACAATGTATTTGAACTTTGTAAGTAAACCAGTAAAAAAAAAATTTTTTTTTAAATCCCCTTAACATGTTTCCTCAGTTGCTGCTAAGGTGCTCGGTCCTTCCATGGAATCTAAGGATGTGTTGGGGTGAGGCTTTCACTTCATCAGGCGACTAGCACCACATCCTGCAGCCTTCAGCGGAGTACCACAGCACCAAGGCCTCTGTCTCTGAGCTCGCCTGCATCTACTCAACCCTCATCCTGCATGACGATGAGGTGACCATCATGGAGGATAAAATCAATGTCCTCATTAAGGCATCCGTTGTCAGCATTAAATCTTTCTTTCTTTTTTTTTTTTTTTTTAGCATTAAATCTTTCTGACCTGGCCTGTTTGCAAAAGCCCTGGCAAATGCCAACATTGGGAATCTCATCTGCAATGTGGGCGCTGGTGGACCTGCCCCAGTGGCTGGGAACACACCAGCTGGAGGATCTGTCCCCTTCAGTGCTACTGCTCCAGCTGTGGAGAAGAAAGTGGAAGCAAAGAAAGAAGAATCTGAAGAGTTGGTGATGACATGGGATTTGGTCTTTTTGACTAGACTCCTTTTATATGTTCAATTAAAAGAAAAATCTTGAACTCTTAAAAAAAACACAAAAAGAACAATCTCAACACATTAAGCTAACTACACATTTTTCTCTTTTTCTTTTTTAAAATTTTGTTATTTTGTGTGTGTGTACCATGAAATCAGATCTGAGTGGTACAGGAGGAGATTGCCCCTCATTCTCAAATCCTCTGGTGGATTTGAACCGTGCACCTCTGGGATTGCATTGCAGCTTCTTGTCACTAGGCCACCAGAGCTCCTTGCTAAATATACTTTTAAAAGCTAGTCCTTTAAAAAAATGCATTTATAAATTTGCATCATAAAAATTAGTATCAGAGGCCATTCAGATGACTGTTTATGCTTCCTCTGAGCTCGCTGTTGCAGAGTTGAGATGGCAGATGGCCTGCTTTTCTCTGTAGTGTCATCAGGAATGACATTCAAGACCTGAGCTGGAATCTCAAGGCAGGGCAAGAAAAATGGTATGATGGGCTTTGGTGGGAAGGACCCAGGCCTCATCTTACCAGTGTGAGTGTTAAAATACTAATGGCAAACACAGTGGGCAATTACGTTATCTTAGACAATAAAATTGAGAGATGCAATAGGGAAAAAATGTGCACATATATTATGAATGGGGGTTGTATGTAGCACAGAAATGGGAAAAATCTTTAATAAAACAAAGACTGGCCAGATTCCTGGCTACAGATGACAAAATAGCTTTTCCTTTTAAAGCACGTGGATTCAATCTCAAGTTTTATATCAAGTCCATATAGGCCTTTATGGCCCTGGACATTCTCTTTTGGAACTTATGTCCCGCATATATAAGAGTACAATGTAACATACCACATTTGTGTAGAGAAAATATTAAAATAGTGGTTATGCACACACTTGTTTGCTTTGTTGTTGTTGTTTACCATCATGTCATAACAACCCATAGCTGACCCTCCGGCGGGTTTTCAGAGGCAGTTAACTCTCACAGGAGGAAATTACCCATTCTTCTCTGACAGAGCAGCTGGTGGATATGAACCACGTGTCTTTGGAATTGCAGCACAGTTTCTCACCAGTAGGCTACTACTAGACAGAATTATTTAAAAAATCAAATGCTGCCTTATTTAGAATCTCCACCTTAATGATCAGGCAGTTGCATTTTTAGAACTGCAGTTTTCAGAACTACTCAGAGAGAGAGAGAGAGAGAGAGACTGACTCATTGCAACCCTATGTACAAGATCCCTAAACACCGTTTTATCCTGTGCCAACCTTGCCGTCTCAAATACACTCATTCCCACCACTCCAGTTACAGAATCGATCCATCTCATCGAAGGTCTTCCTCTCCTGTGCCGTCCCTCCACTCTCCCAAACATCATGTCCCTCTCCAAGGACAAAACCCTCCTTGCAACATGCCCAAAGTATGTCAGACGAAGCTTCAGAATCCTTGACTTCAAGGAGCACATGGCTTCACCCTCTCCAGGACAAACCTGTTTGTTCTCCTAGTAGTCCATGGTATATTCAACCCTCTTCTCCAGCAACCCAGCTCAAAGGCATCAATTTCCTTTCTATCATCCCTATTCACTGTCCAACTCTCTGATGCATAGCACGTAATTGCGAAGACTATAGCCTGGATGAGGCACACCTTAGTCTCCAGGCTTTGTCAGATATATTATTTGCTAATATTTTCTCCTACTCTGTGATTTGCCTTTTCATTTTATTAACAGTACATTTTGAAGCACAGGCCTTTTAAATTTTTATGAAATCTAACTTCTTCCTCTTTCTAGGTTGTGATGTTAGTTTTGTACCTAATAATATTAGCCTATCCCAGGGTCATGAAGATAGTTTCTTAGGTTGTCTTCCATGTTTTCTTTGACAATTTATGGCCCACTGGAGTTTTGTACATTTGTATATATTGTAAGATATGGATCAAAGTTACTTATTTCTGTACATGAATATTCAGAAGTTTTAGATTAAAGACTTCCACCTTAAATTGCTTTTGAACATTTGTTGGAAATGTATAGTCTCTACATGTGTGGGTCAATTATTCTGTTTATTTTTAATACAAAAATACTACTAATTAAAAGAACTTTCAATGCATAAAGAACTTCCTTTTTATAATTAAATATTACATAATTATGATAATAACTTTAAAAATGGCACTCAAGAAGATTGTGGTTTTGTTTAAAAAATAATTGTAGTTAAAAGTAGCATATGAGTTTAAATAGTTAACGAAATGAAGCCAAACTCTCTGGGTCTAGTTTCTTTTTTTCCATTGCTATTTTTTTGTTCATGTGTATGTTAAGGATATCAGTATGTAGAGGCTAATAATGCGGCTAAACATCCCATGATGAGAGCTTTCTCATGGTACTGCTTGATATAAAGACATAAAACATAGGATCATAGATAGATAAAACTCAAGTATATTTCTTAGAGCTCTTTTCTGGTGACTTAATCCATAGACAGTTGCGCTGTTAACCCAAAGACACCTATGACAATTTGAAGCCACCAGTGACTACTCAGGAGAAAGATGGACAGTTTCCTCCCGTATAGTGCGGGTCACCAAATATAAGGGCTTTGAGAATGTTGAGGAAAGGAAAAAGAAGCAGGTGACATGAACTTAGCAATGTCTTCTCTTTAACTTACATTAAACATATTTTTCTTTTATTTTAACATGTAATCAGTATTACATCAGTGAGGTTTTTGTTTTTTTTTTTAAAAAAAGAAAATACAAGTTCAGTTGTACTTTAATGAAAGTTTTGTTATTCTTTTATTGGTACTAGGGGCTGGAAATTAAATTCCTAATTTTTACTTATAGAGTAAATCTCCTTTTGTTCTTTTCTCTCAACGATTTTACAGACACGTGTGTTTGTTTGCTATCACGAAGATAGGGCTGCCTTTGTATGCAGCCTTTGTATGTATGCAGGACTTCAGCGCCTTTTACATGGTTGAGGAAGTAGTTTGCAAACACTAGATGGCAGTCTTGTCCTTTGCTGTGAATGAGACCTTTTAAGTTTTAAGATCATTTGGAGGAAATGACGTTTAATAAATAAAAGGTTCCATAATAGCTTGCTTCTGGAAACCCTATCAACCTGGAGAAAGGACAAAAGTTATACAGGTGTCCAGGACATTCGTTCATGGAGTCGTAATGAGTCGCCTGCGACTCAACGGCACTTAACACCACCACCACCTCCAACAGCAAAGAGAGGGATCAATTGGCCTAGGGGACAGAAAGCCATGCTCCCAAGACAAAGGTGGGTGACTCTACTCCGCCGCCCTCAGGCCTACCTTTAATTGTGTTTGGTGAAACATTCTTCTAGGTCATGTAACCCTGGTATGTCCAATTGCTGTACAGAGGTAACTCGTGGTTGCTGTGAAGCAGAACACTGTGACACTGATGAGTCAAATGCGAGAATGGTTACCCATGGTGGACAGTGTTTGGTGGAGCTCCCCTATTAAAACAAGCTTGGAAGCAGGAGTGGCATCCAATTCCATAATAGCTTGCCTCTGGAAACCTATGAACCTGGAGAAAGGACGAAAGTTATACAGGTGCCCAGGATTTTCATTCATAGGGTCGCTATGAGTTGCCAGCGACTCAACAGCACTTAACAACAACAACATGAGTACTTACTGATGAAGATCAAGCGCTAAAACCTTAGTATTCATCACAGCTTCATATAAAGTTGAGAGGTTAAACAAATGACATTTTGCATTTGAGTTTCCCATATTGTTGCTTTGTAGGGAATAAATACTGGAATTCCCATGGCCATAAAAGTCTATGAAAATATAGCATAGAGAATTTGTCATCTAAAAGTAAAATAAGGCCAGAAATAGCTTCACCTTATATTTATATTTATTTTTTAAAGTACCTTAACTTATTTCTTAGCAATGGCCTTCCAGAAAACCCAAAAACCTAATTCAGCTACAGGTTTCACAGAAAATGTGATGATGAATTTCCTATGACATTTTCCTAGAAGAGTGCTACTTTCCAGATAAAGTAATATTATTCTTTCAAAGATTTCTGTTTTGAAGTCCAGTTTAGTCATACTTTCCCCCAATATCACCTATATATCCTTCTCTAAAAATCATTGTCTTTACCTGTAAACAGTGCACTTCACTTTTTTGTATCTCAAAACTTTCTGGAAAAAAAAATGTGCAAGTTCTAGTTCCTAGTTCCTGCATGTTGAAATGGGAACACCACTGACCATTTAGTAAATTTATTCAAGAAATATTACTAGTCCTAGTGTTTGCTAGTTGAGGTTCATGAAGCAATAACCTTATTAATTGTAGGTATCAGGTTGACCTAAAGATAAGGAACAATGAAACTTGTATTTGGGATATAGGCTAAGAAACACTTGATCATTCTAGATAGCAGCAAGCATGTTTGAGAAGGAATCATGCATAAAATTACCTATAAGCGACCATAAAATGACCACTGTCCGCTCAACTAAAGTCTTAAACAGATTATTCTTGTCCACAATGGAACCTTCTACTTATTAGAGACAATATTGCATATCTCCATTGTGACACATGTACAAGAAAAAAAAGCCAGTATTTTATGACCAAGGTAAAGACTCCCACCTCATGGTGGGTTCATAGAGGGGTTGATGTTGTAGTGCTGTCAAGTCACTTGCAACTCATAGCAGCCTTATGTACAACAGCTCTGAACCCTACTTTATCTTGAGCCAACCTCATTGTCTCTGACACACCTACCCCCATTACCACAGTCACTGAATCAATCAATCTCATTGAAGATCTTCCTCTCTTGCACTGCCCTTCCACCCTCCCTAGCATGATGTCCCTCTTCAAGCACTGGTTCCTCTTTGCAACATGCTCAAAGTATGTCAGATGACACTTCAGAATCCTTGCATCCAAGAAGCAGCCTGGTTTCATCGTCTCTAGTTCAAACCTCTTTGTTCTTTTAAAAGTCCATAGTCTATTCAATATTCTTCTCCAGCAACACAACCCAAAGACATCAATTCCCCTTCTATCATCCTTAGTCATTATCCAGCTCTTTGATGCATAACAAGTACTTGTAAAGACCATAGCATGGATCAGGCGCACCTTAGTCTCCAGACTGACAGTATTTTCGGTACCCTGATGAGGTCCTTGACAGTAGATTTCCCAAAATTATTCGTCTTTTGATTTCCCGGCTGCTAGTACCAAGAGTGTTGATTGTGAAGCCAAGCAGGCTGAAGCTGTTAAGAATCTCAGTCTCTTTACCATCTATCATGATTCTGCCAATCAGCCCAGTGCTGAGACTTTGTTTTCTTCATGTTGAGCTTCAATCCTTATTGAAAGCTGCTGTCGTTCTGCAGCAAATGCTTCTGATCCTCCTCAGTTTCAGCAAGCAAGGTTGTCATCTTCATAACGCAGGTGTTGATGAGTCTTCCTCCACATTCCTCTTCATAAAGCCAGTCTACCAGATGTTTTGTTCTGCATTTAGACTGAAAAAGTATAAAGATGGGATGCATCCCTGATGCACCTCTTTTCTAATTTAAACCTTGCATTATTTCCTTGCTCTGTTCTGATGATAACCTCCTGGTCCTAGTATTGGCTTTGCATGAGGACAAACAAGTTTTCTAGGATCCCCAGTCTCCTCAAGGTTAGCCACAATTGATTGTGATCCACAAATGTTTTTGCACAGTTAATGAAACACACATAAACATGCCTCTGGTACTTTTTGCTTCCTGTCAAGATCCATCTGATATTGGCATTAATATCTCTAGTGCCACAACCTCTTCTAAACCCAGCTTGTATTTTAGCTAGTTTTCTGTCACTGTACTGTTTTGTCAATTATTTTCATAATCTTCAGCAGGATTTTGCTTGCTTGTGATACCACACTCTGTCAAGTCACCTTTTTTTGCAATGAATATGCATGTGGACCTCTTCCAGCCAGTTGGCCAAGCAGTTGTCCTCCAGATTTCTTGGCACAACCTGGTGAGCACATCCAGTGCAGCATCTGTTTGTTAAAATATGTCAATTGGTATTTCATCAATTCCTTGGGCTTTATTTTTTGTTGCTTGGTATAGTCTCACAGCTCATCTGGTCTTTTTTAATTAGTGCTCAATACCTCAAACTTGTTCCTGAGTTTGTTTTTAATTCAGAGAGGATAGACTTCAAGATGAGATTTTTATTACTCTGGATATGATTTGACCCTCTTTAACTTTAATTTTACTTGCCTATGAATAGTTGATGGTCTGTTCCGCAATCATTACCTGGCCTAGTTCTCACTGTTGGTACTAAAATTCTGAAGCCATTCCTTCCACAGATTTATCTGATTCCTGAGCATACCATCAGGGGAAATCCATGTGTATAGCCTGTGTTTATATTCCTTATAAAATGTGTTTACAATAAATAAGCCATTGATGGTGTAGAATTCTATAACTCTATCCCCAGGCTCATTTCTGTCACCAAGTCCATGTATTCTGACTACTGATCGTTCTTCCTGGTTCCCAAATTTTGAATTCCAGTCATCCGTTATTAATAAATGCATCTTGGTTACATGATCAGTTGATTTCTGACTGCAAGAGTTGGTAGAAATCATCTGTTTCCTCCTCTTTGGATCTGGCTGTTGTTGCATAAATTTGAATGATAGTGGTATTAACAGGTCTTCCTTTTATGCATATGGATATTATCCTTTCACTCACAATATTGTATTTCAAGATGGAGCTGAAATGGCTTTTTTAAACTAAGAAAATCATTCCATTTTTTCCCTCACCTTTTCATCACTAGTGTAGTAGATCATATGATCGTCTGATTAAAAATATCTAATGACGATCTGTCTCATTTTGTCAATACCTAATATGTCAATATTTGTGTTCCATTTCTTTCTTACCAATGCCCAGTTTTCCCACAGCCATGTTTCTCACATTCCACATTCCAGTCATTAGTTTCCTCCTCCCTTGTGTTCCCAAGTTTGAGGGCTCAGCCTCAGTTGCCATGTCTTTTAGCCTACTCCAAATGTGCTCTATTGTACATAGGGTTTTCAAAGGCCTGTTATATATCTGAAGTGGATAGCCAATCCTTCTTCCTAGTCTGTCTTAATTTGGATGCTTAGTTTTAGAACAGTATCTGTCATACAAGTATTTTACTGAAAGGAGCAGATGAAAGACAATTTCCCTGGATAGAAAAACTAATACTTTCAGTGTCCCCCAACCCCAGCATATGTGTCTTTTCCCTTCCCTTTCCCTGCAACATCAGCATCCTGTGCACTCCTCCCTACTCCATCCAGCACACCCCTCCCCCAGCCACTTCTTGATATTGTTATATTTCATTCATATACATGTTTTTCACACATTCCGTCATTCACGTTGTTTCGTATGATCAGGATCATACATTGCAGTCTATAAAACCAATCACCATTGATTTATGCCCCCCATCCTTTCAGGTCTCCATTTGATCTCTCCTGATTCTGTCACCCCTCTCTCTGTCAACCAAAGTCTGTGACGCATGATTTCCCCCCTCTTCCCTCAAACCCCCGTCCCCTCACCTTCCCCCCTTTTGACTTTTAAAATTTTTTTTAAAGTTTATTATTATTTTTTTGTGCATGTACCGTCAAATCAGATCTGACAGGTACAGGATGAAATTGTCCCTCCTTCTCCGGCAGAGAATCTGGTGGATTTGAACCGTGTACCTCTGGGATTGCAATACAGCTTCTTGCCACTAGGCCACCAGAGCTCCCCTCCCCTTTCGGCTTTTATACACATCTTACTAGTTATCCTTCTACTTTTATGATAATGGTCTTATGCAAACTTGTCCTTAGTCACTTTAAAGACTAACGTGTTCTCAGTCCAAGACAGCAGATTTTATGCCCTTCATATCCATATGAAAGTTGGGCAGTGAATAAGGAATGTAAAAAATAGTTGTTACCTTTGAATTGTATGCTTAATATACCATGGACTACCAATGGAATAAATAAGTCTGTCTTGGAAAATGTTCAGTCAGGGATCACGTAGAAGAAGGATTTTGAAACTTCAGCTCATTAATTGGACATGTTATCAAGAGGGTACAGAGTGTGGAGTAAGACATCATGCTTGGAAATAAGGAGGGACCAAGAAAGATGAGAAGATCTTCAATGAGATGAATTGACACAGTGACTGTCACAATGAACTTAAGGATAGCTGAGATTGTGAGGACGTCACTGGTAAGTGTAGTTACATTCAGTTTTACCTGGCGTCTCTATGAACTGACTCCATAGCACCTATCAAGAACACAAGTAATCCTCAAATGCCACTGTGTCTGTGTCCATTTCTGAGGTCATGGGTTACAGAAAGTATTGATTACTTTTTATTATTTTCTACGAAGTAAACTTTTTTCTTTTTTTATTCATTGTCGCACATTTTCTCCCCGCCCCTTTCCCCCCTACTCCAGCCCACCCCACAATGCACTCTTTGTTCCAGATTGCTCACATACCTACAATGCATAATCATATATTCATATTGGACAGTTCTTCCCCTCATCTGTTCTGTGCAGTGTTCATTATCTGTTTACGCTTTCCCCATTTCCTCCTCATCCCACCTTGTCTGTCCTATTTTATAACAATAGTATTATACAGTATGTATCCTTCTGTGACTGAGATATTTTACAAAACATAATGACCTCAAGGCTCTCCCATGTTGTGTAGTATTTTACTATTTCATTGTTTATCAAACCTGTGCAGTATTCCACTGTGTATACGTACCATCGTTTTTCTATCCATTCATTTTATTAATGGGCTTAATTTATTAATAGATTGCTCCCACCTGTTTGCTATTGTGAATAACACAGCGATTAACATGGATATGCACACATCTGTTTGAGTTGTGGCTCTGGTTTCTTTAGGGTATACTACCAGTGGTAGAATTCCTGGGTCAAATGATATTTCTATTTCCAACTTTCTGTGAAAACCTCAGACTGTCTTCAATAGTGGTTGTACCAATTTACATGTACACCAGCAATAAACAAGAGTTCCAATCTCTCCACAACCTCATCAGCATTTGTTGTTTGCTGCCCTGTTGAACTTTGCTACTGTTGCTGGGCTGGGATGATAGCTCATAGCTCTTTTGATTTACATCTCTCTGATACTTAGAGGTTTTGAACATTTCTTCATATGTTTCTTTGCCATCTGTATGTCTTCTGCCTGTGCCCACTTTGTGATAAGGTTGTTTACCTTTTTCTTGTTGAGGTACTGGAGTACTGTACAAATTTTTAGATATAAGTCCCTTATCAGATATGTGATTGCCAAATATTTTTCCCATTTGTGGACTTCCTTCTTGCTCTTTTGTCGAAATGTTTTGATGTGCATAGGGATTTGATTCTTTGAAGGTCCCAAACATGTATTTTATTCTCTTTTGCTTGTAGGTTTTACATTATGCTTGGAAGACTGTTCATGCTATGGATTAGGGCTTCTAGAGTTCTTCGCAGCCGTTCTCTGATGAATTTTATAGTCTGGTTTTATTTCTAATTCTCTGATCTACCTTAAAGTGTTTTTTTTTTTGTACAAGATGTGAGGTGTAAATTTTGCTTAAGTTTTTGGCAGATGGTTTTCATATTTGGCCAACATCATTTGTTAAAGAGACTGTCCTTCCCTTACTTAACTGACTCCATCTCCTTGTCAAAGGTCAGTTGACCTTAGGTGAATGAGCTAATTTTTAGGTTTTCAATTCTACTCCACTGATCTGTGTGTCTCTTGCTATATGAGTTCCATGTAGTCTTGACCACCACAGCTGTGTGCAGGATTTGAGACCAGGGAGTGGGTTATTGACTTGTACATTTTTTAATTGTTAAGTAATTATTTCTATATTTTTCTTTATTGCTGTTGTTAGGTGCTGTCTAGTCAACTACTACTCATGATGACCTTAAGAATAATATCTCTGAAACATACCCTATCTTTTTTTTTAAAATAATTATATTTTATTAATTTTCATAAACATTTACAGAGA
>NW_006400036.1:3135257-3138702 GCF_000299155.1 Elephantulus edwardii
CCCCTCCACCATGTAGCCCTCGCTCTAGTCTCCTGTGATGACAGAAATACCCAGTTATATCTCTCTTTTAAACGGTTCTCTCCCTCCTCTGTGAAACATACCCTATCTTGAACCAATGTCTCTTGCCTCTGACAAACATGTCCCCATTGCCACAGTCGCTGTGTCAATTCATCTTATCCTGGGTCTTCCTCTTCTGTGCTGAATCTCTACCCTTCCAACCATGATGCTTTTCTCAAAATGCAGGTCCTTTTTTGGCAACATGCCCAAAGTATGTGAGACAAAGCTTAAAAATCCTTGCCTCCAAGGAAAAACCCAGCTTCTCCCTCTCCAAGGCAGAGATGTTTGTTTTCTTTGTCGTCTTGTTGATTTCCAATTTTGGTAGCATGTAGGTCAAGAAAATGGTTTGTATTATTTCTATGTGTGTGTGTTTTTTAATTTAGTGGGGCTTGCTTTGTAACCTAAAATGTGATATAGTCTGGAAAATTTTTAGTGCATGGTGGCGAAGAATATAATGATCTTTTGGGGGATGCAGTAATCTGTAAATATCTATGAGATGGAGTTGGTTGATTATGTGTTTTAATTCTTTAGCATCTCTAATGAGTTTTTTCTGCTAGTTTTATCTTTCCTTGAGGGTGGTATATTGAAGTCTCCTTCTGCTATAGTTGTGCTGTCTATTTCTCGTTCTGTTCTCTTATGATTTGCTTTGTGTATTTTGCAGGTCTATCAGTCTGTGCATGTTGTTGTTAAGTGTATTGTACACTGTAGAGACAGAACCAACTCCTAGCTGACCCTCCAGCAGGTTCTCAGAAGCAGTTAACCACACGGGAGGAGACACCCATACATCACCTGTGAAGCAGCTGGTGGCTTTGAACCACATGTCATCAGGATTGTAGTAGCGCTTCTTCCCCTAGACAACCAGATGTTAAACATAGTTAGTCACTGTATCAAAAGGAATTGGCAGACACAGAAGAATTTCATGAAACAACATATGAGCAAGAGTCTATGGTGATGAAGGAAGAAGTTCAAGCTGCTTTGAAGGAAGTAGCAAAAAAATAAGGCCCCCGGAATAGATGGTATACTAATTGACATATTTCAGGTAACAGATGCTGCCCTGGGTGTGCTCACCAAGTTGTGCCAAGGAATCTGGAGAACAACCACTTGGCCAACTGACTGGAAGAGATCTATATTTGTTCCCATCCCAAAGAAGGATGACACAAAAGAGTGTGGAAACTATAGAACAGCATTATTGATTTCACATGCAAGCAAGATTCTACTGAAGATTATCACAAAATGACTGGAACAGCACATCAGCAGAGAACTACCAGAATTCCAGGCTGTGTTTAGAAGGGGTAGTGGTACTAGGGATATTGTAGCTAATGTTAGATGGATCTTAGCTGAAAGCAGGGAATACCAGAGGAATGTCTATCTGTGTTTCATTGATTATGCAAAGGCATTTGACTGTGTGGATCATAACAAACTGTGGCTGACTCTGAGAAGAATGGGAATCCCAGAACACTTGATCATGCTAATGAGAAACCTATACTTGGACCAAGAGGCAGTAGTCAGAACAGGGCAGGGTAACACTGCATGGTTCAAAATTGGGAAGGGTGTACGCCAGGGATGCATCCTGTCTCCATACCTTTTCAACATGTATGCAGAACAGATTATCCGGGATGCTGGGCTCTATGAGGAGAAATGTTGCATCAGTATTAGTGGAAGATCTATCAACAATCTGTGTTATGCTGATGACACAACCCTGCTTGCTGAAACTGAGTAGGACCTGAAGCACTTGCTGCAGAGGGTCAAGGACTGCAGCCTTCAGTATGGACTGAGGCTCAATGTCAAGAAGACAAAGATTCTCACCACTGGGCCAATTGGCAGCGTCAGGATTGACGGTGAAGAGATTGAGATTGTACAAAGCTTTAGTTTAGTTGGCTCCACAATCAACACTTTTGGCACCAGTAGCTAGGAAATGAAAAGACATATTGCATTGGGAAAGTCTGCTCTTAGGGACCTCTCCAAAGTACTGAAGAGCAATGGTGTCTCTCTGGAGACTATGGTGCATCTGATACAGTCTTTGCAATCACTTGTTATGCATCAGAGTTAGACAATGATAGGAAGAATAGAAGGAGAATTGATGCCTTTGAGCTTTGGTTCTGGAGAAGAGTTTTGAGTGTACCATGGACTGCGAGGAAAACAAACAGATTCATCCTGTAGAGAGTTAAACCAGGTGGCTCCTTGGAGGCAAGGATTCTGAGGCTCTATCTAACATACTTTGGACATGTTGTAAGGAGGGAACGGTCCTTGGAGAGGGACATCATGCTTGGTAGGGTGGAAGGACAGCACTGGAGGGGAAGGCCTTCTGTGAGGTGGATTGTTTCAGTGACTGGGATAATTGGGATGGGTGTTTCAGAGACAGTGCGATTGGCACAGGACAGAGCGGAGTTTTGGGCTGTTGTACATAGGGTCGCTATGAGTCACAAGCAACTCGACAGCACATAACAACAGCAACAATTGTTATATTGATCCTTTAAGCATTATATAGTGTCCTTTCTCAGAGTTGTTGTCGTTGTTTTTGTTCATCGCCTTTAAGTCGAGCATGACTCATAGCGACCCTATGAACAAAAGGCCTGAAGCCTTTCTAAAACTACCAACATTTATCAATGTTCATAGTTTCCGAAAGCATGTTATTTAGAAAGTGGATGCCATCTATTTTATCCCTAATTAATATTCTTACTCCTGGGTTTTTTCGTGTTGTGTTTTGTTTTTTTTTTTCTGGCTACCATTTGCTAGGTATATATTTTTGCGATCTTTGATTTTTAGACTAAACCCTCACTTTTAAAGTATGTCTCTTGTAGACAATATATTGGTCGATTTTCTTTTGTTATCTAATATGTTACTCTTTTTTCTCTTCACTGGTACATTTAAATAATTCACTTTCAGTGCAGGTCTTGAGAGGAAAGTTTACACTGGTATAATTTTTCATAGTTTTGCTGGGTATAATATTTTTTGTTAAAAGTTGTGTTTTTTTGAATATTTTATATATGTCCTTCCACTGTCGTCTTGATCACATGGCTGTACTGAGAAATGGTCATTTAGTCTTATTTATTCTCATATTTCTTATATTAAAGAGAGAGTATTGGACTGAGATACAAGCCCCACACTATCAGAGGCTTACCTAAGATATGTAACAGAAAGTCTACAATGATCACCAGTCTCTGCAAAACAGGCCTGCATACCTACACTAACATGAGTCATTCCCCTGTTTGGTCTATATTTATCAAACCTATTCCAGTGAACTATCAACCCCCGGGACTTAGAGAAGGTTTGTTGTTGTTGTTATGTGCCATCGAGTCGTTTCCGACGCATAGCGACCCTATGCACAACAGCTCTAAACCCTGCTCTATCCTGCGCCAACCGCACCGCCTCTGACACACCCATCCCG
>NW_006400036.1:3141136-3158610 GCF_000299155.1 Elephantulus edwardii
TGATTCCAAAAACGTCGACTGCTGACATTTTTCTTTTGACCAGTGTCTCTTAAGTTTAGTTGTACTGTCTCCAAGGGAAGTTGATGTGTCCTGTAGAACCCTTGTGTAGATTATGTTTTCCTTTCTGGCCCGAGGGCTGCAGTGACGCCTCCTGCCCTCCCTCTCTGGCCGGGTTTCGCTGTGTCTGACCCGGAAGACGACTCCTTTGCTGTTATCCGCGGTGAGCTTGCCCAGTGACGCCTTCCCCTCCCTCTCTGGCCGGGTTTCGCTGTGTCTGACCCGGCCAGAGAGGGAGGGGAAGGCGTCACTGGGCAAGGTCACCTTGGATAACAGCAAAGGAGTCGTCTTCCAGGTCAGACACAGCGAAACCGGTCGGTAAGCTGTTCTTAGAAGTCTTTTATTCTGCTCTTTTACTTCAGCAACTCTCCCTTTGTTTTTTTTCATAAGTTTCCCCCTTTGTATTCCAGGATAGAAGTTGAAATTATCTTTTTAAGTATGACTTAAATATTATTCTTTTTCTGATTTTCACTCTAGGCATAGTAAGCCATGAGATTGTCTTACTGAAAGTGGTCAATGGCAGTTCATCTCCTCTGAGTAATGCCCTGATTGTGGGTTTCCCTAGCTTTTGTTGTTGTTAGTGTGCCTTTGAGACACGAGTGACTCTAAGGGACTTTATGGACAATAGCTCTGAACCCTGCCTTATCCTCAGCCAGTCTCACTGACTGTGACACAACTGCCCCGACCATCCCAATCACTGTCTCAATCCACTTTATTCAGGGTATTCCTCTTCTGGGCTGTCCCTCCACCCTTCCAAGCACGATGTCCTGCTCCAAGGACCAGTTCCTGTAGCCAACATGTCAAAAGCTTGTGAGACAGAACTTTAAAATCCTTGCTTCCGAAGAGCAGCTTGGCTTCACTCTCTCCAGGACAAACCTATTTGTTTTCTTGACAGTCCATGTCATGTTCAAAATTCTTCTCCAGCACCACAACTCAAAGACATTGTTCTGTCTTCCGTAATCCTTAGTCATTGTCGAGTTGATCTTTGTTAAACTTTAGCACACCAGAGAAGTCTCTCACAGCCGACTTTAAAGTCCCCTTCACTTTCAGCAAGCAAAGTTGTGTCACATGCATAAGGCACGTTGTTAATGAGTCTTCTTCCAATTCTAATAACCCATTCCTCCTCATAAAGTCTAGCCTCCCGGATGATTTGGTCTGCATATCACTTTGAAAAGACTTTGGGGAAAGACATCATGATTCAAAATGTGAAGGGTGACTTTTAGCGGAGGAAGACCCTCAGCAAGATGGATTAAGAAGGTGACTGTAACAATGGGGTCAAGTATTTTGGAGATAGTGAGGATGTCACAAGACAAGTTCAGATTCAGATCTTTTGGTTATAGGGTGCCTATGACTCAAAGCTCAGTTGAGGAGACATAACAAGATAGCAACAACTGCCTGCCTGCAAGTGGACTCACAGGGTGATGACGTAATTGGGCGGGTGGCTCTTGCAGCCAATCCGGGCCTTGTCCTCAGTCTGGCCCCGCCCTCCTGCAGGCTGGATCAGCATACTCAGCTGCTCTGGAAGTGCTCTGCTGCCACAATGGAGGTGAGTGCACGTGGCTGCCTCTGATTGTGGGATCCTGCCTCCTCCCCCCTTCACTACTTCCCTAAGCTCAGTGGGTACGTGGAACGGCAGTGGGTCAGGCCGCTCGGGCACAGGACAGGACAAGGTTCAAGATCGGCTGTTCTTATGGTCGCTTTTGAGTCCTGCTGGACTTGTTAGCAACTAACGACAATCACATTTGAAGCTGTATACCTCTCTAAACTGACATCTGATGACCTAGTCGCTTTAAACTGCATTACAGTCACAAAGACACAAGGTGGGAATCCTCCAGCTGCTCCAGGAGACAAGGATGTAGAATCTCCCCTGTGATTTACTGCCTCTGAAAACCTGATGGAGAGAGTCGGCTTTGGGTGTATTCTGACACCTAGGCACATAACATTGTATTCCCAAATTGGAATCTTTTTCAGTTTTCATTTTACTTTATGATTTCCTTTTGGAGCCTGCATTAATAAGAGTGTTAATAATTTCTATATATTGGAGTATGCTATTGAATTAAGATGTCAATACAATCGAAAAAAATATGCTATACGATCCCGTTTGATATCTAATGTGTGCTTGATTTGGCTTTTTCATTGTGTTATGTGCAGTTGAATGTATTTTCTATAGTTACTGGTCTTAGTGATTGGAAAATTTCACCAAACAAAGACAGTTAATGGTGCTATTTAGGTTTTCCATATCATTTTTTTTCTATAATTATATTTTATTAATTTTCATAAACATTTACAGAGATTTTGGGCTTCCACTCATTCATTGTTGCACTATTCTCTCTACCCTCCTCCCAGTTTGTTCTTGTCCAAATGCCACAGTGCTTGTCAAAGCCAGTTCTGATTAATCTTCTTTGTCAGTGTGTCCTTTGCCATTCCCTATCACTCCTCCCTGAGAGAGACTTCACCCTGAGTCATAAGGAAAAGGGGATGGCGTATTCTCTTAGCTACTTCCTGCTGAAAAGGGACGCTGTGGGTTTCAGGGTGAAGATCTTCTCTCACTACTCTAAAGGGCCCCTTTGGCAGTAGGAAACACATAGACTATTATGGAGATTGATTTTGGAATTTAGATGCACTCTTATTGATTGTGCTTGGCCGTACATGTTCATATCCTTGAAGATATACATGGGGGTGTTGCAACCTAGAAGACACAAATTTGACTAACAAGTTATAAGTACATGAGTCCAAAAATTATGGAAAAGTAAAAGAAAAGATTCTTTCATTGTTTTACAAACCCTCCCCCAGGTCCCCTCCACCATGTAGCCCTCGCTCTAGTCTCCTGTGATGACAGAAATACCCAGTTATATCTCTCTTTTAAACGGTTCTCTCCCTCCTCTGTTTCAGTGCAGTATACATTATTGAACCCATCTTACTCAGTCTCTCCCCAACCCCAAGGACAGTCCCATTCTACAACAGTGGCATCATGTAATATTTGTCCTTTTGTGACTGGGATATTTCACTCAACATAATGTTCTCCAGAGTCAACCATTTTGAATAATATTGCATGAGTTCCTTGTTTTTTAATGCAGCATAGTATTCCATTGTGCGAATATACCACAGCTTCTCTAGCCATTCATTTGTTGATGGGAGGTTTTCCATATCATAATTGGGTTTTTTTGTGTTTTTTTTTAGATATACTTGTTCACTGAAAGAAGAGTTTTCAATTTTCCAGATAATTCTCCTTACAACATCAAAAATACATACTCTCAATTTTTTATTTTTATTTTCTGTATTTCGGATGAACCCTTGGAAATTTTGCTAATATTGTTCATAAAGTAGTAGTTCCTTAGTCTGAGGAAATAGGTATGCTTTTAGGTAGCCAGTATTTGTTCCAAATATCCTTTGAATCCAAGGTAAAAGCTGTGTGACATTACTTCCCAAAGAGCCCACTTTCCAACATGGTAAGGAGGCCACTGGGAATTTCTTTGCACCTTTTGGAAAAGAGTGTTCTGTTCACTCTTACCTTTTGTTTATCTAGAAGCATCACGGGGATTTACTTGCAGGGCACTGGTGTACTTGCTCAGCTTTACTTTCAGTCTCCATGTGGACAGATGTAATTCAGAATGTCTAGAAGTTAAATTTATCTGGAAGCCTGTAGGGAAAATGCTTCATGAGGAGGATGGCACTCTTCTACTTGATGTGAACATTTGAAGACCAAAAGACCAATGTTATAGAGATGATGATGGTGACAGTTTAGATGGGGTCTTGGTGGTTTGATCTGTGACTGCAAGCTTACATTATTTCCAAATAAAGAATGCATCTTTTGAGCCCCTGGATTGTTTAAATGGTTAAAGTACTATGCTGCTGACTTACAGGTGGGAAGTAGAATGTACCTAAGAATATCATCAGAGAAATACCTAGTGATTACCTCTGAGTAACCAGCCAGCCCTTTACATCAGTGTCAAACACAACTCCACTCTGAGAAACGCCAGTCCACATGAATGGGAGCCATGTCAGTATATCAACTGTTGGTTGTTGTTTTTTGGGGTTTTTTTATCCATTGGGCAGTTTAAGAGATTACGGTTGAGTGCAAGACTTCTCGGTAGGGCATGTACATTTGTTTCTAAAATTGTGTTTCACTAGAACTCCTTCCTTTCCCAGTTTCCCTTGCAAAAGGCTATGTGAAGATCTGGTTTTCTCCAGAGCACTGTTCCATTTAGAAGGACTTCGCTGACATGAAGGAACTTGAATTTGACAAGACCAGTGATGCCATGCGAGCTGGGAGAGGCCCTGGTCCAGGTGCCACCACTGGCAAAGGCAGAGGCTCCCCCATTTCCTGGAGCCCCCGCTCCAGAGGAACTCTCCAGCTCTGAAGCTGCCCGGCAGCTTTTCAGATGCTTTCAGTACCAGGTGCTGTCTGGGCCCCAGGAGACCCTGAGGCAGCTTCGGAAGCTCTGTTTCCAGTGGCTGCAGCCAGAAGTTCACAGCAAAGAGCAGATCCTGGAGCTCCTCATGTTGGAGCAGTTCCTGACCATCCTGCATGGGGAGATCCAGATGTGGGTGCGCACACAGTGTCCCAGCAGTGGAGAGGAGGCCGAGACGCTAGTGGAGAGCTTGAAGGGCGACCCACAGAGACTGTGGCAGTGGGTAAGCAGAGGGTATCGGGATCTGAGTCCTGTTAGGGTGTCCTCCTGCCTCAGCTACAACTCTTTGGGTCTGTCAGGTCCCTGGTTGATACAAATGGTTTATAGTTGATTACTAACCATAGATTGATTGTTTGAACCCACCAAATGACAAGTTAAAAGACCTCTCATCTACTTCCCATGAAGATTATTTCTAAGAAAGCCCTAAAGAGCTCCTCTGCTCATAGTGTTGGCTGTGAGTTGCAATGAACCCTTCCACAGAGGCTTTGTTTTCTTTACTTTTACCGGTGTGCTGGTGACTTTCTGCAGTGTAGCTGTTAAGAATTGAAGGTACAATGTGTGATTCTGTTCTCACTTAACCTTGCAGTGTTTCCATTTTGTTAACTTTTAATTGGTACAGAATTTCCAGTTGAAACCCCTTATGAGAGGCCTGCCTTAAAGGTCTTGCAGGCCTTGTTCAGTGTTAGCAGTTGGCCTGTCTGTCATATTTTCATCAATGGTTAGAATGCCTGCTGACTGAGAAAATGAAGGTGACTATCTTTCCCTTGTTACCTGTTCCTAAGGACTGTCCTGTAATCTGTTGCAGAAGTTGGACTTCACGATGATTTCAGGAATCCTAACTCCACATCCTACAGTAACTCATAATAACTTGTCTTTAGATCAGCAGCCAGGTTCTGGGACAGGAAAGTTCACCTGAGGAGGTGGAATCTGCAAGCTGCCAAGTTACAGGGGCAGAGGCCAGTCTTGAAGTGGTGCCTCAGGAGCTGGGACTTGAGAATTCAGCCTCACGGGCTGAGGAGCAACTGAGCCACATCATCAAAGAGGAAGCTGACACTGAGCCGAAATTAGATGAGGGTGAGTTGTCATTCTTGGCAGTGTTAGAGGCCTTGTAAAGAAAATTAGTTCCTGGGAATAAGATTGAAGTCCACAAGTCACTCTGATTAGGAGATTCCAGGTCTGTATTTTCAACTACTTTATATCTGCATTTGACAATTTGGATTTGGGACTTGAAAAAGGAGGGGAGAGAATATGTGGTTGAGGGTCTTTGGCATTGTAGAGGGATTTGGCCCTTGTTAGTGATGCATGTACAATCCTGAAGTTGTGAATGCAGTTATCACTTCTGAATTGTCAGTGTTATTCTGTTGTGTTTCTTTTTTTAAATCAGTGCCCTCTGTGGAATTACTGAAAAGGTCACCTAGAATCTAAAGACGTCTTGTTTCTCACTTCAGTGATGACTGTTCCTGAGCTTCTTGCCCAAACAAAGGAAAGGCTCAGCGACCAGGATTCAGGAGGCTCACTTCTCCAAGCATCATCTCAGGTAAGCCGGGATTCCCTACTTTTTTGCTCTGGATGAGTTTTGAGCATTCACCAGCAGTTATTTTTGTTATTTTGTGCAGTCAAGTCACCTGTGACTCATAGCGACCATATGTACAGTAACCCTGAACCCTGCCCTGTCATGAGCCAGTCTCACTCCATCATATTCAATTGCATTGACCCAGTTACCACGTCAATCTGTCTCATCCGAGGTCCTCCTTTCCTGTGATGTCCTTCCACCATTCTCCAAGGACTGGTCCTTCCTGGCCACATACCAGAAGTATGTGATGAGACAGACAGACCTTCAAAATCCTTGCCTCCAAGGAGAAACTTGATTTCACTCTCTTCAAGACTACTGGATCACCAGGGAGCTCAACTCTCTTTTGCGGTCTTCTGTGAGAAAATACGTTTTCAATGTGAATCAAGAGAGGGTCAATATTTGAGACACAAATGAGATGAGTTAATCGACTAAGTTTATTTGAAGAAAGGGCACATCAAGTCCATATTTTACCCACTTGTCAAAGAGCTCACATGTGTTGCCTAATCTGTATTGGCTTGAGCTCTGGATCATAAAGACATTCTCTGGAATCCTAGTGAAGAAGCTGAGCTGATATTATTCCTGTAAACAGTAATTATAACAGCTAAATTAGAAGACATTAAGCAAACATGAAGTTCACTACAAGAGCCCAAACTAAGTTACAAGTTCAAAAACAATTGTACGTTCTCCCTTTTCTATCTATGAAAACACAAAAGTATAGAACAGATATAATTCTGCAGTTGATTTCAAGAGTTCAGTATTTGTCATTGAACTGACACAAAGACAAGGGTTAAAAGTGTCTATCTCTGAAGAAGACTTCTTCCCCAGATGGGATCTCTGATGTCAATCAAAATTTGAGCTCTTGCTGAAACATTTCCCACAGCAGTAACATAATAACATTCCTAACAATCCCCATAAAGATGAGTATGGTTGTGTGAAATGTGGGTAGCTTCAGCAATGGATTCAGACCTGGGAGAACAGCAAGAGTTGTTGGAATTTAAAGTATGTGTAGTAGCATGTGGGTATGCCAGACGTCTTGGGAAATGGTTTTATGTTCTGTAAACTGTTGTTCAAGTTCTGGGATTCCCATTCTTCTCAGAGTTAGTCACAGTTTGTTGTGATCCACTCAGTCAAATGCCTTTGCATAATCAAAGAAACACAGACATTCCTTGGGTACTCCCTGCTCTCAGCCAAGATGCACTTGACATTCGTTTTAATATCCTTAGTACCACAACCCCTTCTAAACCCAGCCGGCACTTCTGACAGTTCTCTATTGATATGCTGTTCCAGTCAATTCTGCGTAATCTTCAGCAGAATCTTGCTTGCACAGAATATTAATGATATTGTTCAATAATTTCCACACTGTTGGATCACTTTTCTTTGGAATGGGAACAAATATACATCTCTTCCAGTCAGTTGGCCAAAGTGGTTGTCCTCCAGATTTCTTGGCACAAGTTGGTGAGCACATCTAGGGTAGTATCTGTTAGTTGAAATATGTCAATTGGCATACCATCAATTCACGGGGTCTTATTTTTTGCCAATTCTTTCAAAGCAGCTTGAACTTCCTCCTTCATCACCACAGGTTCTTGTTTGTATGTTATTTCATGAAATTCTTCTGTGTCTTCCAATTCCTTTTGGTATAATGACTCTGTATAATTCTTTCCATCTTTTTTTAATACTTCTTGGATAGTTTAATACACTGCCCACAACAACCTAAATATTGCAGTTTGAGGTTTGAAGTTGTTCTTCAGTTCCTTGAGCTTAAGAAATGCTGAGTAAGTTTGGCTCTTCTGATTTTCTGACTCCAGCTCCTTGCACATTTCATTGTAATACTTTACAATGAAACACTTCATCATGATTAATGTGTGCTAATGCAAAAACAATAGTTGGAGAAGGAGGCAGTTATCAGAACAGATCAGGGAAACACTGCATAGTTCAAAAGTGGGAAGGGTGTACACCAGGGATGTGTCCTATACCTTTCAATCTATATGCAGAACAGATTATCTAGAAGGCTAGGCTGTATGAGGAGAAATGAGGCATCAGGATTGGAGGAATATTCATCAACAATCTGTGTTATGCAGATGACACTACCCTGCTTGCTGAAACTGAGGACCCTAAGCGCCTGCTGCAGAAGGTCAAGGATTGAAGCCTTCAATATGGATTGAGGCTCAATAACAAGAAAACAACGATTCTCACCACTGGGCCAATTGGCAGCATCATGATAGATGGTGAAAAGATGGAGACTGTTAACAGCTTTAGTTTGCTTGGGTCCATAATCACCACTCTTGGCACCAGCAGCCAGAAAATTAAGAAAGTCTGCTGTTAAAGATCTTTCCAAAATACTGAAGAGCAATGATGCCAGTCTGGAGATTAAGGTGCACCTGGTAAAGGCCATGGTCTTTGCAATCACTTGCAATATTTCAGAGAGCTGGACAATGACTAGGGATGATTGAAAGAGAATTGATGCCTTTGAGCTGTGGTGCTGGAGAAGAATATTGAAAAATGATGGAATGAACATGTTCATCTGGGAGACACTTAAACCAGGCTACTCCTAGGAGGCAAGGAGTCTGAAGCTTCCTTAGACATATTTGGACATTTTGCAAGGAGGGACCAGTCCCTGGAGAGGGACGTCATGCTTGGGAGGGTGGAGGGACAGTGCACGAGAGGAAGACCCACTATGAGGTGGATTGATTCAGTGACTGGGGTAATGGGGAAGGTGTGTCAAGACAGATTGGCACAGGACAGAGCAGGGTTTAGGGCTGTTGTACATATAGGGTCGCTATGAGTCGCAGGCAACTCGACGGCACATAACATGCTGTTGATGGGGACACTTCTCCATTGTCAAGTTAATTGATGTCAGAAACGGCTGTCTTTCCCCATGCTACCTGGTTCTTTGCACTATCCACATTTAAGGAGTGTACTGCAGACATATTCTTAGTGACCACATTTAGGGAGAAGACTGGCTACATGCTCCCAGGGAGCTCAATTCTCACGTTGGGTCTTCTGTGAGAAAACCCATTTTCAGTATGAATTAACATTTCAGACACAAATATGAGAAATTAATCTACTGAGTTTATCTGAAGAAAGGGCACATCAAGTTTACATTGTACCTACATGTATAAGAGCACAAATGAGCACCTTGGTCTTCTATTTCTACTTGAGTTCTACAGCAGCAAGACATGCTCTGGAATCCTACTGATGAAGGGCTGAGCTGATGTTATTACTAAGAATAGTAATTATAGCTGTAATTATAGCTGCTTTGTTAGAAGACATGATGCAAGCATGAAGTTCACTCCAAGAGCTCAACTTAAATTTCAAGTCCAAACACAACTGCAAATTCTCTCTTTTCAACCATGAAAAGAAAGATACAACAGATGAAATCCTTCAAGTGATTCCAACAGGTCAATATTTGCAACCACACAGATACAATAAAGGGCTAAGAGAGTCTGGCTATAGAGTAGACTTCCTCTTCAAATGGGATCTCTGATGTTGGACAAAACTTCAGCTCCTGTGGCTGCTTTTCCTAAAGCAGGAAGATTTATAAGCCTTATCTAGTATATAGACCCTCTGATGTCTAATAAAGTTGGGACTTAAGAAATTTTTTTACAGTAGCGGTGTTGAAAAAAGCTTGGGCTGTCAATGAAACTTTTCTCACAGAGGACATTTCTAGGGTTTCTTTCCTGTGTGTGCCTGCTGGTGTCTATTAAAATCATGCCGCAAAATCAAACTCTTTCACAGAGAGAATATTCACATTTTCTTTTCCTTGTGGACTTGCAGATGTCTATTAAATTGAAACCTCTCAGTGAAACTTTTCAGAAAGGGTATTTATAGGGTTTCTTCCGTGTGAACTTGCTGGTGTCTATTTAAGGAGAACCTGTGGCCAAACGTCTTTTCACAGAGGGGACATTTATACGGTTTCTCTCCTGTGTGGAGCCGATGGTGTACTTTAAAACGGCACAACTAAAAATAAAATGAAATAAAATAAAAAATGGCACAACTGTATGAAATTCTTTTCACAGAGAGAACATTTATAGGGCTTCTCTCCTGTGTGTATCTGCTTGTGTATACTTAGGGTATATGTGTGGCGAAAACTCTTTTCACAGAGAGGACATTTATAGGGCTTCTCTCCTGTGTGTACCTGCTTGTGTGTACTTAAGTTGTATCTGCGGTCAAATTTCTTTTCACAGAGAGGACATTTATATTGTCTCTCTCCTGTGTGGTCCTGCTTGTGTCTATTTAAGTTGGATCTGCAGCCAAAACTCTTTTCACACAGAGTACATTTATGGGGCTTCTGTCCTGTGTGTACCAGCTTGTGTATACTTAAGTTGTGTGTGTGGCCAAAACTCTTTTCACAGAAAGGACATTTATATGGTTTCTCTCCTGTGTGGACCCGCTGGTGTCTATTTAAGGAGAACCTGTTGTTGAACTTCTTTTCACAGAGAGGACATTTATAGGGCTTCTCTCCTGTGTGGACCCCCTTGTGTATACTGAAGGCTGATCTGCGGCCAAACCTTTTGTCACAGAGAGCACTCTTAAAAGGTTTCTCCCCTGTGTGGATCTTCTCATGGTGGTATAATCTAGAAAAGTCTTTGAAGCCTTTCCCACAGTGATCACACTTGCAAGGCTTCTCTCCTGTGTGGATTCTCTGAAGCTTCACAAAGTCTGAAATCTGCAAAAGGCTTTTTTGCAAGTGGGGCACTGAAAATATGTCTTTAAACTATGAGTTCTCTGGTGAAACACAAGCTCAGAACCTCTGTAGAAGGTTTTCCCACACTCTCTGCAGATGAGGGGCTTTGGGGTCATCTGAGCTCTCAACTGGTCCTTCTGGGGAGCCTCTTGCTTCTGCCTGAGGAAGAGCCCAGACAGACCACTTGGGTGAGAATCAGGCAAATGTTGATAGAACTGTTTCCCAGAAACCATCTTCTGAGGAGAGAGCGGCTCCCGTCTCTCCTCACCTTGGAGGTGTCCCTGTACCGTAGGGAGATAATTGCCTTCTTCAAAGCATCTTTGTTCATTCTCACCAAAGAAGTAACTCAAAGAACCCTGGGGAGGGGCCTCTCCTGAGATTTGACAAGGGGCATCTGAAGGCTCCTGGTCCGGAGAGATTTCCGAGTTGAGGTCCTCTTGGCCATTCTCTTGTTTGTCTCCTAGAAAAATGAAAGAAGATCTGAGATATCAGAATAAATTTTACACTCTATTATCTCCTTCATATGACAAGTAAAGAGCATCATAAAATATGGGCTCTTTTTACCAAGAGGCCATTAATGGGTAAGGTCGTAAAACACATCATCCATACTAATCGCCCGGCACTAAATTCCAGTGCCTGAAGTCCAGAATAAGTTTTCCACTCTTGAGGGGAAGAAACTTTTGGAGAAACAACTCAGGGCCCATTGGAACTTTATTGGCCCCTCCACAATTAAACAGCATAGATTTATTATGAGGCATCAGGGGGAAATTGTATAATTAAACATAGTGATTTTTTTCTTCTTAAATGATTGGTCTTATTTGGCTACATATTACAGAGAAATACCATTAAGCAATTTTTGAAGAGGCACAAAAATATGCAGAAGAAAATAAAAATCACCCTCAATCACATCATTAGAAAAACTATTAATAACATTTCTTCCTCTCTTTTTTAAAAAGACTGTGATTGTTCTTTTCTTCCACAGTATTAGATTTTTTCAAAATACAGTTCTTTATAAAACTTGACTTAATAAAAGGATTATGCCATTCATAAGTTTCATGCACATTCTCCCATTTACATATAATCAAACAATTAATCAAATGCTGTAGTTTCTCATTTTACCATCGGGAAACTATTACTGTCAAACTGTTGCAGAAAAGTGAAGACTTTGGGCTGTGGTTTAATCTAGCATCCATATCTATTATTAACTCCCAGAAAACATTAAGCATATTTCTGTAGTAACTCTGATTTTTGTTAGTATCACTACACAGTAATGTACACTGTCGATTTCTGTGTTGGTGGTAGAACACCTTGTCAGACTGTTTTTGTCCTTTCTGTTACTCCCAGAGATCTAAAGAAGCTTTTTACCTTTTTCTTCCACATATCAGGGTCTTTCAAGGCTAACATTAAGAACTAGGCTTGAACTTGCTAATCCAAACATTTCTTTTAAATGGAAAAGTTGGTTTTTTCTTTCCTTAAAAGAGTGTTTATACAAAACAACTATGAGATATCACCTCACCCCACTAAGAATAGAAAAATTTAACAGAACAGAAACAACAAATGTTAATGAGGTTGTGGGAGTGTAAAATGGTGCAACCTCTATGGAAGGCAGTATGGCGCTCTCTCAAAAAGTTGTAAATCGAAATGTCATTTGACCCAGCAGTTCCACTACTGGGAATATACCCTACAGAAACCAGAATTTCACCCAAGCAGATATATGTACACCCATGTTTACTGCTGCTTTGTTCACAATAGCAAAGAGTTGGAAACAGGCCAAATGCCCATTAACAAACAAATGGACAGAGAAGCTGTGGCATATTCACACACTGAATATTATGAAGCAATGAAAATCAAAGAATTCATGAAATATTATACAAAATGGGTGACCATGGAGGACATTATGCTGAATGAAATATCTCAGTCACAGAAAGGCAGATACTGTATAATGTCACTATTATAGAACAGGACTGATATGTGATTGGGGGAAACAAAGAAAAGACAGGATAAATAATGTACACGGCATTGAAACTGAAGAGGGAGAAAACTGTGTAAAAGGAACATATTAATAGGTATAATTGGCATGACAAGACTCCAGAATAAGAGTTGCATAGTAAAATGGTGAGGGGTGGGGGAGAGGATGGGGACGGGCTGTATGACAATGAAAGAACTTTTTTCCCCCAAAGAAAAAATCAAACTCGGGGGTGGGGGTGGGGAGGAGGGAAAGGGAGGAAAATGTGTAATAATGAATGAACTGAATTTAAAAAAAGGGGGGATCCTAAAAGAAGGAGGAAAAAAAGTGTTTTTAAATATTCTTTTATGATGGTTTAACAGTCATTGATCATGTAAATGCACTACAAATAATTGTGCATGAATTCTCTAACTGTAGGGTATTAATTTCTTAAATTTTTACTAGTGTACATAATGGTAATAATATTCTTCATCAGTCTTTCTCCGCGTTTCTGATCAATACCTTAAGGAAGTTCCTAGCAGTATGACTGTGTCCTCACACCTGCAAGGTAAGGCTCTGGATACCAGTTACCAATTAAGGTGTACTTTACTCCCATACACAATGTTCTATGTGTGTGAGAGTAAACTGTGCTCCACAGGGTTTTCAGCAGCTGAGTTCTTCACAAGAAGCTAACTAGGCATTTTTTGGAGGCACTGCTTTGTGGATTCCTGTCTGACCTATCAGTTGCAACTGAGTGTTCTAATGGTTCTCATCATTCAAGGCTTACAGATCCACATACATGGGGTTAGCCAATTTCTGGAATAACTGTGCCATCTATGTTTACTATATAAATATTGGGTATTTTAAATTCAAATATGTGTGATTTGGTTAGGTGAAAGCTTATTTTTCATTGTTTGATATTTTAATTCCTTAAGTATTCAAATAGGAAACTACTGTTCATTTTTCATGCTTCAAGGCTCCTTTTCATTTTCCTAAGTAATTTTTTAATCAAGTATCTTTGCATATTAAATACAAATAAGTGATGATCTGTAAGATTCATGCAAAACTTTCCACCAATTTCTGTAACTTTTAGATTACTTTTTTATATGCAGAGAAGCTTTGATTCCCCCCACCCCCAGTTCTTCCTGTTGTGACTCATAATGACCATAGTAAAATAGCTAGTCTCTATCTTTAAATAATCTCACTATCTCCAACACACCTACCTCCCTACTCCAGCTACAGAATCAACCCATCTCACCCAGGTTCAGCCTGTCCTGCCCTGTCCTTCCAACCTTGCAAGCACGATATCCCTCTCCAAGGACTTGCCCCTCCCAACAATATGCCCAAAGTATGTGAGACATGAAGGGAAAACGAAGTTCACATATATTTTATAACATAAATCAACCCTGAAGTCAGTGTGCTGAGAAAAGTAAGTCAATCACAAAAGGATAAATATTGTATCGAAACCCACTAAATATGGTATCAAAACTCACTGCTGTCTAGATGGACCTGACTCATAGTTGATCCTCCAGAAGGGTGCAAATCACATGAGGGGTTATTTACTACCTTCCTTTTGAGGAGCTACTGGCAGATTCAAACCATCACAACTCCCTAGAGACAACACCACCAAAGCTCAAATATTACAAGTCTCACTAACATGAGCAATCTGTATTGCTGCTCTTTGACGCTGTTGAGCTGCATACGAATCCTGTGAACCCTGTGAACAATAGACCTGAATCCTGACCTATTCTGTGCCACCATCATCTCTGGTACACTTGAAACCACTGTGGCAGCCAGGATGTCAAGCCACCTTGCTAATGGGTTGTCTTCCTCTCTTTTGTTAACAATCAACCTTTCCAAAGTGATATTCCTTTCCAAAGAATAAATAGTCTCTTCTCACATCATGTTGAAAAATGAAGAGAAACCTTGACCTCCCTTGCTTCCAAGAATTATGGCTGTGCTTTTCCCAAGATATATGTTTGTTTTGAGAGTAGTACATAGACTATCCAGTGGTAAAGAGTTGCACTTTGCACTTCAAGTCATTTGGATCAATAAAGTGTTATTGTTATTGTGTACTGTAGAGTCTGAACCAATCTGTAGCTGATCCTCCAATGTGTTTTCAAAGGCAGTAAATTGAATGGCAAGAGAATTCCCATCTTTCTACTATGAAGCAATTGGTGGATCCAAACCACATGCTTTTGGATTCGCAGGGCAATTTCTTACCACTGGACCACAGAGTTCCCTGTGAACTGTCCAGAAGAGGTAATTACATAGAGAACAAACCTGGGGGCTCTGATGGCCTAGTGGCAAGAAGCTGCACTGCAATCCCAGAGGTACGGGGTTCAAATCTATCAGATGCTCTGCTGGAGGAGGGGCAATTTCCTCCTGTACCAGTCAGATCCCATTTGACGGTACACGTACAAAAAATAATTAATAAATAAATAACAACAAACCTTAGGAGTGGCTTTCAGGGACAGGGGAAGAGGAGGACACAGCAGTCATTTTTGTAAGCACTGAGTTTCTCTTGATGGTGATGGGAAACATGGCAACAGTTTGGTGAAGAGTTGCACAATAACATTCATGTAACGATGCCACAAAATGTACAAATGAAAACATTAAATGGGGAAAACAAATTATATACAGATTTACATGAATAACAAAATACATTAACATTCAAATATTCATACACAAAAACATGCAACTGAAATTTCCTAAAACACCCATAATATCTACCCCTTTTATAGCATTTCATTTTGCTATGCATCTGTGTTCTAGACAATGAGTAAGGATGACATAAGAATTCATGCCTTTGAGTTGTGATGCTGGGGAAGATTAGTGGGTATCCTATGAACTGCCAAAAGAACAAATAAGTGTATGTTGCAGAAATTGAAGCCAGTGTGATTTCAAAAGCAAAGATGATAAAGTTTCCTCAAACATACTTAGGGCATATTGCTAGGACAGGTTATTCTTTGGAGAGGGATATGAAGCTTGCAAAGAGGGTGAGAGAGAAGACCCTCAAGTAGGTAGATTGACACAATGACTCCCAAAACGGGCTCCAGAGTGTCAGGGAGTGTGAGGATGGCACAGGATATCACAGGGTTCAGATCTGTTGTTTACAGGGTCATTAGAGATTGTACTTGACTTGAGGGGACCTAGTAACAACACAAAACACTACTTTTTAATTATCCTGGTATCTTATCTATTCATTTTCTTGTAAGATAAGCTGCCTCCAGTAAAACTATTTCCTTAAGCTCAATGGGAAGATAAAATACTGGTTGAAAAATACTCCTTAGAAGCTTTCCAAAAAATCCCCTTATTGCTATCAAGTTATCTGGATCCCAGTGGACAGAAAGAATACTTTGTCATACGATTTGTAGTCATGATTCTTTTCTTTTTTCATGGTACTAGGGTTTATGGTATAATGAAATGAATATAGTACATATATGTGTTTGTATTATTTGACTATACCAATGCCAGTAGCAATAGAGTGGATTCTGATTCACAGACACTTTGGGAGCATCAAGAAAGAACAGTCAGCCCTACTAACTGAAATGGCTGATTTTTCTGAAGTAGATCATGAAGTTTTTATCTTGAAGTATCTCTGGATACACACATATTTTGGGCATGTTGTTAGGAGGGCTTACGCCTTGGAGAGGGACATTAGGCTTGGGAGACAGAGGGCCAGTGAAAAAGAAGACCCTAAATGTGATGTATTGACACAGTGACTGCAGCAAAAGGCACAGGTGTATGAGGGATAATAATGACGAACAGGAAAGGACAGGGTTCAGATAATGTTGTTTATAGAGTCATTATGAGTATACTTGACTCAACAGCACCTAACAATAACAACCAGCACCACCACTGGAGAGACTCCAAGAAGCACCTGCTGCTTAGGAGCCAATACACAGGTTGGACAGTTGGGTTGCTCAAACTGTAATGTTATACAAAGTGTGTAGAAGGCAAAGGGTGTGATACTTTATAACAAAAAAAGTTCAGGTTGCTAATATTAACATGTTTGATTTATAGGAAGCATTTCTTGTTGCTACTGCTTACCAGAAAGAAAGTGACATTAGAGGATGGTATCATAATTGGAGAAAAATCCAGCAACAACATGTTATACTTAGATGATAAACCTCAATTACAGAAAGTGGAGAACACATCAAGCACTTGTTGCAGAAGATGTTGTTGTTATGTACCATTGAGTTGCTTGCGACTCATAGCAGCCCTATGTACAAGAGCTTTAAACGCCATTCTGTCCTGTGCCAACCTAGCCATCCCAAATGCACTTATTCCCACCACTCCAGTCACAGAATCGATCCATCTCATCAAAGGTCTTCCTCTCCTTCGTCGCCCCGCCACTCTACCAAACATGATGTCCCTCTCCAAGGACCTCCTTGCAACATGCCCAAAGTATGCCAGAAAAAGCTTCAGAATCCTTAACTCCAAGGAGCATTCCGGCTTCTCCTTCTCCAGGACAAACCTATTTGTTCTCCTAGCAGTCCATGGTATAGTCAATCCTCTTCTCCAGCACCACAGCTCAAAGGCATCAATTCTCTTTCTATCATCCCTATTCACTCTCCAATTCTCTGATGCACAGCACATGCAGAACAGATTATCCGGGAGGCTGGGCTCTATGAGGAGAAATGTGGGGTCAAGATTGGGGGACGATTTATCAACAACCTGCGTTATGTGGATAACACAACCCTGCTTGCTGAAATTGAAGAGGACCTGAAGCGCCTGCTGCAGAGTGTCAAGGACTGCAGCCTACAATATGGATTGAGGCTCAATGTCAAGAAGACAAAG
>NW_006400036.1:3159375-3165293 GCF_000299155.1 Elephantulus edwardii
TACCAAGAGTATTGATTGTGGAGCCAAGTAAACTACAACTGTTAACTATCTCAATCTCTTCACCATCCATACTGATGCTGCCAATTGGCCCAGGGGTGAGAATCTTTGTTTTCTTGATGTTGAGCTTCAATCCATATAAGAGGCTGCAGTCCTTGACATTCTGCAGCAAGCGCTTCAGGTGCTACTCAGTTTCAGCAAGCAGGGTTGTGACAGCTGCATAACGCAGGTTGTTGATGACTCTTCCACCAATCCTGATGCCACATTCCTCCTCGTACAGCAGAAGATACATGTGGATTTAAATGGATTGACTCACAACCCCACAACTTTACTATTAATTGGATCACATCAAGCAAATAAAAATCTGGACCACCTCAACAGATTAGCATGGGTGAATGGGAACTTGTAAAAATTTAGTCCTTTTCACACTAACAAAGGAGATTAATCAGAACTGACTTTGACAAGCACTGTGGCAATTGGACAGTTAAAACAGACATTCGGATGGCGGGGGAAGAAGAACAAACTGGGGAGGAGGGTAGAGAGAATGGTGCAGCAATGAAGGAATGAAACCCAAAATCCCTGTAAATGTTCATTAAAATTAATAAAATTTAATAATAATAATAAAAAATTTAGTCCTTTTGTGCATCAAAACTTATTCCAAAAGGGTGAAAAGAAAACATACTATCTGGGAAAATATATTTGGCAATGACATCTCAAACAAGGGTCTCATAATAAAAATTTACAGAATACAGAGCCTCCACAAGAAAAAGACTAATAACACAATTACAAAATGCGCAAAAGATATGGAAAATTTTTTCCTAAAGAAAGATATCTGGTGGGCCAATAGACACATGAAAAAATGCTCAAAGTTACTAGAAAGAAGACAAACGTAAATCAAAACCACATTGAGATATTATCTGACCCCTACTGCAGTACTAAAATTTAACAGGACAGCGAGCTATAAATGTTGGAGATGATGTAGAGAAACGGGAACTCTCAGACACTGTTGGTAGGATTGTAAAACGGTACAACCACTCTGGAAGGCAGTTTGGTGTTATTTCAAAAAGCTGAACATAGAGGAGATTCCACAGGACACAGCTATTTTACCACTAGGTATATAGCTCGAGGAAAACAGAACTGAGACAGAAAAGGAAATTTGTATAAACACGTTCATAACATTATCCACAATAACAAGAATATGGAAATAGGACAAATGTCCATCAACAAATGACTGGATTGAGAAACTGTGCTATATTCACTACATGGAAAACTATGCAGCAGCACTCAGGAGCAAGGATTCTGAAAAATACTACATAACATGGTAGAGTCTAAAGAGCATTATGCTGAGTGAAAAAATTCAGAAGCATAAGAACAAATACTATGTAAGACCATTAGTGTAAAAACAGAAGGATAACCAGTAAGATGTGAGTGGATACACAAAGTGGGAAGGGCCGGAGAAAGGGAGACTGAGGCTGGGGTTGCAGAGAATTCATGAGGCCCCAAGTTTGGTAGGTGGAGAGAGAGACAAATAAAAAGAACAACAATGTACATGTATGAAACACAATCTAAATATATTAATGTACGCAACAAAATTTTAAAAACCAAACAATACACACCACTGAATCAACTGGAAACGTCATGACAGATGATGAAAATACTGAAGTTATGTAGGATTTAATTTTATTTAGATCCATAATCAATACACATGGTAGCAGCAGTCAAGAAATAAAGACATGTTGCATTAGGAAAATCTGCTGTCAAGGAGCTCAACAAAGTGCTAAAGAACAAGAGCATCATTTTAATGACTGACGCACCCCTGATTCAAGTGACAGAATTGTCAATTTCAATTGTTTCCTATCATATGAAAATCAGACAATGAATAAAGAAGTCCAAAGAAGAATCAATGCCTTTAAACTGCTATGCTGGTGAAGAGTACTGAGTTATCTATCCCATGGACTGCTAAACCCAAGTCTTCCTTTTTAGAGGATGTGCAAACAAGGTGCTCTTTAGGGCCAAGGACGATGAAACTTAATCTCACATACACTGGACATGTTATCAGAAGAGGGCTGCTGTCGTGGTTATGTGTCTTCCAGTCACCTGTGACTCCAAGAAACCCTATGTACAAAAGCTCTATCTTGAGCCAACCTCACTGTCTTTGAAACGCCTAACTCCATTACCCCAGTCACTGAGTCAATCCAACTCATTCAGGGTCTTCCTCTTTTGTGCTGTCTTTCCACCCATCAAAGCATTATGTCCCTATCCAAGGACTGATCCCTCCTTGCAACATGTCCAAAGTATGTCAGGCAAGACTTAAAATTCTTGCCTACAAAGAGCAAACTGGCTTCTTCCTCTCCAGGGCATGCCTGTTTTTCCTACCATTGTATAATCACTAATATTCTCCAACATCCACAACTCAAAGGCATCAATTCTTCTTCTACCATTCTTATTCTTGGTCCAGCTCTCTGAAGCATAATTAGTAACTGCAAAGACCATGACCTGGATCAGGAGCACCTTGTTCTCCAGACTGACATAATTGCTCTTCAGAACCCTTCGAGTTCTCAGACTGCCTATTTTCCCAAAGTAATTCATCTTCTGAATTCCTGACTCCTGGACCCAAGAATGTTGATTGTGGAGCCAAGAAAACTGAAGCTGTTACCAATCTTAATCTCTTCTCCATCTATCATGATGCTGCCAAGCAGCCTGGTGGTCAGAATCTTTCTTTTCTTGATGGTGACCTTCAATTCATATTGAAGAATGCAGTCCTTGATGTTCTGCAGCAAATGTTTAAGGAACTCCTCAGCAGGAGTAGCAGAAAGGCTAGTCCTTGAAAAAAGACTTCATGCTAGGAAAAGTGGAGGCCCAGCTAAAGAGACAATGACCATCAAGGAGATGAACTGGCATACTGCCTGTAACAATGGGCTGAGCGCACTGCAGGTTCTGATGACTGCAAAAGGTAGGCCAAGGTTCCGATCTGTGGTTCACAGACCCGCATGAGTTGTATATCCACTTGACAGCACAAAACAACTACAACAATAATGTTTAACGAAAGTTAGAAACTACATAAAGCACTTTTTCTACTTATTGCTTTATTTTATTATATAGAGAGTGAGGTGGTTACTGTTCATTATAAGAAGAATGAGCGAAGACTACTATGAACAAGCTTGCCAGTAAGAAGAATTATGGCTATTATATATAACTTTTTAATGGAATTTTACTTGTGTGCCTGTCTGAATCTCTATCAATCTTAATTCTCACTGAAGAAATGCAATCACTGCAGAGAGAAGATATATGTAAAACTATTGTTGAATTGTCAAATACATGTGTGAGCCCCTCTAAAAACACTGATGTTTCCATTGATCCATCATCGATATTACAACTGAGCTGACCTATCCATGACTAGTTATAACAAAGGAATAGAAACTAAAGGTTAACCACATCAACCACTGTATCAGTACTAACAAGGGAAGGTGTCAAGCGACTCAGGACCATTGGATGCTGACTCACCACTGCAGGTGGGTGCTGGGATCTTCTCACAGTCATGAAGGGGGAGTCCAGTCAGCTCTTCCTCATACTCTGCTGAATTAGCTGGGTCAGGTTTGGAACTGCACATGCCTGGCATAAAGAGAGATCAGTTGTGAGCCCGTGAGAGTAGGGACAATGGAGAGTGCATTCCGTGTCTTTTAAAGGACCCTCCTAAATAATATGAAAGGAACCATACAGGCCTTGGACAGGACACTCATCTGAGAACATGGGCCTGTCAGACTAGCACTCCCAAGATGCCAGAAAATATGCTAAAAACGAAGAAAAGCAGTCTTAGAAGGATGACAGAAGGGTCTGCAGATCCCTTGTGAGGCTGGCTAGTGTCCTATCTGGAGCTCACCCTTCCTTTGGGAGACTCATTGTGGTACAGCGGAAAAGAGCATGGACTCCAAGCCGGCTACACTGAGTTCTTATCCTGACTCAGCACTTAGGAGGCATGGGACACAGAGCTAGTAACTTGACCTGAACACTTTCATCATATTCAATATGGGTTGACATGCCCACATCATAGGCCTGATGTGGAGATACACAGTGCACCGACTAGAGCTCCAAGAATTGAATACAGACATTCTTGCTATACCTCTGCAAGTATGTTCCTAATGGTTTCCCATTCTGAGAACTTCAGAGTGAACCTGTGTCTATAAAAGATATTAAACATCTACTAAGAATTCCTATCCTTTCTGCCTCTTTCCACTTGGCAAGCCATGCCCTTACTTTCTGAGATCATTTTCCCATAGTTCTCCAGCATGAGGTTCCAGTAGTACTCCTTCTGAGTAGAATCCAGGTGTCTCCACTGCTCCTGGAAAAAGCACAATGTCGTGACATAAACATGGCCTGAGAGGAAGATACTTATCCCTGCTTAGAGGAAAAGTGAGAAGGAATGAATGTGCCAAAGCCTAAAATCAGAAACTCTCAGAAACCTTGAGAGAGAAACTAATGAAAGAAGAGGCTGACAGAAAAACTACAATCCCTACTGCAGTATTCCTTGTTCTGAGCAGAAAACATTCAAGATTTAACTTCTATTCCTATGTTTTAATCATATGACTCTAAGGATACACTCTTTCTTGTTGAATGGAAAACATGCTGGAGACAGGTTTTTCCATTTCCCCACATTCTTTCTTCACTCTCCAAATCACTTCGTGTAAGAGTCTGACATTCCCAATATTGAAATGAAATCTAGAAATTCCGGGGTATAAAGAAATGAAAACAGAAATTTTTGCCAGTGCCAATTTGAAAAACAGAGGGAATTAGCAACACTGAAGTTGACTTTGTTTCTGGTACATCCAGAGACAAGTCTGATGTCTTCAGAGAAAGGGCAACACACCACTATAATCTCTTCAGAATTCTGAGTTTAGGGTGTAACACTCATTCAATGGATGAGTTGTCATGAATAAGGCCTCCTCCCATGTCACCTAAAGGAAAGTTCTCTGGTGGCTTAGTGGTGAAGAACTATACTGCCAAATCAAAGGTCACCAGTTCAAATATACTAGCTGTTCTGTAGAAGAAAGGTAGGCAATTACTTCCTACTTGATATATTAGTTTTGAAAAGCCATTGGAGGGTCAACTATGAGTCGGTTCCAACTTGACAGTTCCTAACAAAAATAAACCCAAGTAGAGGGCGCTGTGGTTGCCCACTCTATAGAGAACTGTGCAATCAAGCTAGAGGTGGTGCCTCGGTGGTGCTTGAAATCCACAATCTTCTCCACAGGACAGATGTGGAGTCTCCCTCTCACACAGCCTAAATTTTCCAAAGACCTGCTGGGGAATCAGCTGTGAGTCAGTTCTGACTTGACAACAATCAATAAGTTTGACTTTTGCTCTGTGCAGAACTGAAGACTCAAAAGAGGAAGTCCTATAACCTTCTAGTTCTATAATCTTAAGCAAGATGTTAAAAATTCTGAGCCCCCAAAGAGACCATAGCTGCCACCCAAGCAGATATATGCACACCCATGAATAGCAAGGAGTTGGAAACAACCTAAGTGCTCATCAACAAATGGATAGAGAAGTTGTGATATATTCACACAACGGAATAATACTACACTGCATTGAAAAACAAGGAACTCATGCAATATTATTCAAAATGGGTGACCTTGGAGGATATTATGCTGAGTGACAAAAGGAAAAATACTTCATGCTGCCACTGTTATAAAACAAGACTGACATCGGGGTTGGGGGGAGACTGAGAAAGATGGGTTAAATAGTGCATACTGCATTGAATCAGATGAGGGAGAAAACGGTTTAAAAGGGATATGTGATTAGGTATTTTTGTCATGACAGGAGTCCAGAGTGAAGGCTGCATAGTGGAGTGGACCTGGGTAGAGGGATTGTAAAACAATGAAAGAATTTTTCTTTTACTTTTCCTAGAGGGGAGTGTATTGGGG
>NW_006400036.1:3165546-3180104 GCF_000299155.1 Elephantulus edwardii
GTACTTTTAATTCAAAGTATTCATCAAGTCATTGTTACCTGTTGAGCCCATTACATCTCATAGGAATTCTAGGATTAGGAGAGAGTAAAGGAGATATAGAGATTTAACGAAGCTAAAAAATTTTTCCATGTTTCTTGAAAACTATAATCTCACAACCAAGTTGAATGAACTCCAGTCACAAGATACATAAATGAAAGTACTTTCAGGTACACCACAGTCTTTTAAAATCAGGCAAAAATTGAGAAAAATAGTTAAAAAATGAAGGAAAACAAATCACATGCAGAACAAAGAGAAAATATGGTACAATTCCATTTTATATAAAATCAGAGAACATGCAAATAAACCTATGATGGCAAAAATCAGCTCAGTAGCTGTCCAAAAAGGGAAGGGAAAGGGCAGTGAAAGGGATGAGAGATGGAACATAAATGCATAAGAGAACATGTAGGGATGAGGGCTATGATTTCACAGTTCCAGCAAAGACCAGTGGATGACTTTAGAACAGAAATGTATTCTCTCTCAGTTCAAATAGCCAAAAGTCCAAATTCACAGCTCCTGGAGAAGAAGCTCCACAAGAAGGTTTTGCCCTGTCGTTCTGGGAAAAATTCTTCAACATGTGGGCCAGGCTTTCCTGGGTGATGTACTGGTGTCTCAGGCACTCTTTGCCCTAGGCCTAGGAGGGTCTCAAAACAGGACCTAGATCTAAATATGCTCTCTACTCCAGACTCCCTGTTCTTGGTGTTAGTAAAGTTCTCCTACTCTAACTTGCTTCCTTCTCTTTGTCTCTCTCACATGAATGGGTTCAAAAAAAGGTATGTCTCATCAAAACAACTATGAGGTATCATCTCATCCCAGTCGGAATAGCAAAATTTAACAGAACAGCAAACATCAAAAGCTGGTGAGGTTGTAGAGAAACTGGAACCCTTATTCACTGGTGGTGGGATTGTAAAATGGTGCAACCACTGTGGAAGGCTGTATGGATGGAGCTTTCTCAAAAAGTTGCAAATAGAAATACCATTTGACTCAGCAATCCAACTACTGGGAATTTACCCTAAAGAAAGCATAACTGCCACCCAAGCAGATATATGCTAACCCATGTTTAATGCAGCTTTGTTCGCAATAGCAAAGAACTGGAAACAACCCAAGGGCCCATCAACAAACGAATGGACAGAGAAGCTATAGGATACTATAGGATACTATGCAGCATTGAAAAACAAGGAACTCATGAAATATTATACAAAATGGGTAACCCCGGAGGACATTGTGCTGAGTGAAATATCTCAGTCACAAAATGACAAGTATGACATAGGGCCACTGTTGTAAAACGGGACTGACGGGGGGTTGAGGGAAGACAGAAAAGGAGAAGAGGAATGATGTATATTGCATTGAAACAGATGGCGGAGAGAACTGTTTAAAAGAAACATATGAATGGGTATTCTTGTCATTACAGAAGTCCAGAATGAAGGCTGCATAGTGGAGTGGACTCTTGGGGAGGGACTGCATAACAATGAAAGAGATTTTCTTTTTCTTTTCAAGGAGAATAGTGAATTTGGGGGTAGGAGGTAGGCAGGGATAAAAGTGCAACAAAGAATGACTGGATCCCTAAGTCTCTGAAAACGTTCACTAAAATAAATTAAAAAATATATATCATCTAGATTCCCCGATTCTCAAGGGCAATAGAAAAAAATTCTGCTAAGGGAAGACCTGAGAGAAATACTGAAATACAAGTTTTTCTTCATGTTTATTGTTCGTGTTATCCTGGTGAGACCCTCTTCTCCACTGCACTTTTGACAATGGACTCCTTTCAGTCCTCCTAACCAGTAACCAGGAAATGAAAAGACAAATTGCAATGGAAAAGCCTGTTGTGAGGGACCTCTCTAAAGTTCCAAAAAGCAATAATGTCAGTCTAAAGACCAAGGTGTGCCTGACCCAGGCCAGAGTCTTCACAATTACTTGCTCGCTATGTATCAGAGAGCTGGACAATGACTAAGGACAACAAAAGAAGAAGGGATGCCTTTGAGTTGTGGTGCTGGGGAAGAGAACTGAACATACCATGGACTGCCAGGAAAACAAATGTGCAAGGAGCTGGAGTCAGAAAATCAGAAGAGCCAAACTTACTCAGCATTTCTTAAGCTCAAGGAACTGAAGAACAACTTCAAACCTCAAACTGCAATATTTAGGTTGTTGTGGGCAGTGTATTAAACTATCCAAGAAGTATTAAAAAAAGATGGAAAGAATTATACAGAGTCATTATACCAAAAGGAATTGGAAGACACAGAAGAATTTCATGAAATAACATACAAACAAGAACCTGTGGTGATGAAGGAGGAAGTTCAAGCTGCTTTGAAAGAATTGGCAAAAAATAAGACCCCGTGAATTGATGGTATGCCAATTGACATATTTCAACTAACAGATACTACCCTAGATGTGCTCACCAACTTGTGCCAAGAAATCTGGAGGACAACCACTTTGGCCAACTGACTGGAAGAGATGTATATTTGTTCCCATTCCAAAGAAAAGTGATCCAACAGTGTGGAAATTATTGAACAATATCATTAATATTCTGTGCAAGCAAGATTCTGCTGAAGATTACGCAGAATTGACTGGAACAGCATATCAATAGAGAACTGTCAGAAGTGCCGGCTGGGTTTAGAAGGGGTTGTGGTACTAAGGATATTAAAACGAATGTCAAGTGCATCTTGGCTGAGAGCAGGGAGTACCCAAGGAATGTCTGTGTTTCTTTGATTATGCAAAGGCATTTGACTGAGTGGATCACAACAAACTGTGACTAACTCTGAGAAGAATGGGAATCCCAGAACTTGAACAACAGTTTACAGAACATAAAACCATTTCCCAAGACGTCTGGCATACCCACATGCTACTACACATACTTTAAATTCCAACAACTCTTGCTGTTCTCCCAGGTCTGAATCCATTGCTGAAGCTACCCACATTTCACACAACCATACTCATCTTTATGGGGATTGTTAGGAATGTTATTATGTTACTGCTGTGGGAAATGTTTCAGCAAGAGCTCAAATTTTGATTGACATCAGAGATCCCATCTGGGGAAGAAGTCTTCTTCAGAGATAGACACTTTTAACCCTTGTCTTTGTGTCAGTTCAATGACAAATACTGAACTCTTGAAATCAACTGCAGAATTATATCTGTTCTATACTTTTGTGTTTTCATAGATAGAAAAGGGAGAACGTACAATTGTTTTTGAACTTGTAACTTAGTTTGGGCTCTTGTAGTGAACTTCATGTTTGCTTAATGTCTTCTAATTTAGCTGTTATAATTACTGTTTACAGGAATAATATCAGCTCAGCTTCTTCACTAGGATTCCAGAGAATGTCTTTATGATCCAGAGCTCAAGCCAATACAGATTAGGCAACACATGTGAGCTCTTTGACAAGTGGGTAAAATATGGACTTGATGTGCCCTTTCTTCAAATAAACTTAGTCGATTAACTCATCTCATTTGTGTCTCAAATATTGACCCTCTCTTGATTCACATTGAAAACGTATTTTCTCACAGAAGACCGCAAAAGAGAGTTGAGCTCCCTGGTGATCCGGTAGTCAGTCTGCTCCCTAAAAATGATTACCAAGAAAATGTCTCTAGTGCACTCCTTAAATGTGGGTAGTGCAAAGCACAAGGCTAGCATGGGGACAGACAGCCATTTCTGATCCTGATTATTGCCACAGTGGGTAAATGGTCCCCATCAAAAGTATCCACATCAGAAAAGTAATCCCCATGATGTCTGATATGTCTGCAAACCTCCTGCACCTACTTCTAATTCCAGCACCAGTCCTACTGTACACCAGGGTTTGAAATCCATGGCAAATAGCTACACATATTTCACAGAATCATGATTATAGGGTTTAATAGGAAAGTTGGTGGGTTCAAACTCACCCTTGGCAATAGCATATAATTTCTCTGCCATGTCAGCTTGTAAAGTGCTTGCAGGACCTTCAGCTTTACAGCTTTAGGCTAGTGCTTAAAGCTCACTCAGTGCTGCCAGTTATTTATCTACCCATGCAGACTCCCAGTGTCTTGAATCTAGGCCCGCCCCTGACTCTGGCGGAACGGGACTGAAGTTTTGAATGGGGCAAAGGAGGGGACAGAGGGATGTGGGAAGAGACAGGGGTGGTGGCGCCACCATAGAGCAGCTGGAGGTGAAGGACTAGAGACAGGATAGCATTTCACTGTTAGTGATTTCCTTGGGTATGTCAGAGAAGAAAAGATCCTCTACATCGTGGATGAATATGGCGACTGTAATGATGTGCTTGAGAATGCCTCGCATTGTTTGGATGGTTGTAGGAAAGGGCAGTGACTAGATCTGTTGTTTCTAGAATTGCTGTGAACCATAGAAAGAGCTCTTTGGGACTAATGGATAGAAAGTTATGTTACCAAACCAAAGGTGGGTGATTTTAATCTGCAGCCCTTAGGTCTGGTTTTAATTGTTTCTGTCAAACACTCTTCTAAGTGGTGTATCAATGGACTGTTAATTGGCTGTACAGAGGTAACTTGTGGTTGCTGTGATGCTAAACACTGTGACACTGATGTGACAAATGTGATAGTGGTCACCCATGGTAGACAGTGTTTGGTGGGGCTCCCAGATTAAAACAAGCTTGGAAGCAGGAGGGGCATCCACTTACAAAATAGCTTTGCCTCCAGAAACTCTTTGAACTTAGAGAAATGATGAAGATTATTCAAGTGTTTAGGTCTTTCTTTCATAGGATCACTATGAGTCTTCTATGACTCGGTGGCACTTAACAACAAAACAACAGATCTTGGACACAGATCTCCTCGATGCACCACATCTTTTGATTTATTTTTTTTTATTACTGCTGCCAAGAAATGTTTTGACTTATGGTGGGTCTGTTCACCACTCTCAAAGCGCCTTCTCCATTTATAGAGGGGGAGGGTAGTGATATAGTGATACCTAATTCAAAGTTTTAGTCAGACCATTTGGTGGAGAGGAGGGCGGTGTGGTGGCTGTGCTGGAAGTAGGGGTGCTGTCCCTGGCTACGGTCTTCAGTTGAGCACAGCGTCTAGACTTTGGGGGGAAGTTAGAGGGGTGTGCTGCCTGGCCCCTGTGTGTGTCACCCAATCCCTGGTGTGAGTTGTCTAGCCCCTAGGGTGTGCTGCTGACTCCATGGGTTTGCCACCTGGCTGCTGGGGAGAGCTGTCCAGTGCCCCATGCTGTGCTGCCTGGCCCCTGGGGAGTGATGTTAGGGCACCGGGGAGAGGTGCCCCATTTATGGGGAGAGCTGTCAGGTTGCTCAGGAGAGCCACCTAGTGTATACAAGGAATTTTATCTAAGTCACTTTCCTCCAATTCTTTTCCCAGTACATCTATAAGTAATACTTCCAAAGCCTTTCTCCTTTTAACTCACACATTTGTACTATCTAGGTTTGTTCTGTTTCCTATAGGTAACTTTAACACTGAGTCTTGATCCAGACCTGAACCCTGAGCCCATTTCCAGAGACAAAAGGGAAATAAAAGGCTTCAGCCATCCATCCCCACTGGACTCACCTTGGCAAATACTTTGTAGTCCAGAGGGCAGAAAACGTCAGGAAAATATCTTCTTCTTTTTTTTTTTTTTAGGCACACTCATGTTTATTGTGTGGGTGCTCTGGGGAAGTGGAATCCAAGTGGGTGACACAACTAGTTTGAGGTCAGCTTCCAGCCTAAAGCATGATGGACTGAATGTGCCCAGTGGTGCCGTGGAAGAGTTTCCTTTAATTAATAAAGAGCAGTGCCAAGAAAGGGTGGCAGGGAGGGGAATAGAAACATCAGGAAACCAGACATGGGGTTTTAACACTTGCAGGATGTGGGTGGGGTCTGCTAACAAAGGTCAGGAGGGGATTTCTCTGGGCTATCAGGCGTCTCCTGTTGTCAGCCTGGTTAGACATGGTGTCTTTGCCTCTCCAAAGAGAATACCAAGTCTTGGATACTTTTGGTCAGGAGGGACCAGTTTCTGGAGAAAGAGATCATTCTTGGTAAGGAGAGTGTCAATGGGAAGAGGACAGCCCTCCACTGGATGAAATGGCATGCTGGTCCCAAAAGTGGCTTTGAGCACAGTGCAAATGGGGTGGGTGGTGCCGAATGGGCTGCATTGCCCTTGTCTGTGGCTAAGGGTCAGAACAGATTCCCAGCAGCATTGGAAACTTAGCATGAAGAGGACCCACATCAAAAGTTCATGCTCCCCTACGTGGTGTTAGAGACGGAGCCCTGGCCTTGATTGTGTTTCCTTGGTCTTAAATGCACTCATCCCAGTCTTCACGTGTTACTCTGGCTTCCCCCGATTGCACCAACCTGCTGTTTCCCAAAGCCTCTGCCTCTCCCAACAGTCCTTTGAAGATCTCGTCGTACATGTAGAAGAAGATGTAACCGTTGTCACCTCTGGACTTCAGCACAGTGCTCTCGAGGACCCGCCGTACCTGGAGGTCACTGTACGCGAACCAGGCCTGCCTCTGAAAGTCATACACATCACTGAAGTAGTGACCTCTGTTCGGGGAAGTCCCCTTGTGGCTGACGACGCTGAAGAGCCTGTAGGAATGGCCAGCGTTCCCTGTCAGTGTTTCAGTTTCTCTTTCTTTGCTCTCCACATCTAAGAGGCCTCTCTGTCCAGAATTGGCTTCAGAACTCAAGGACTGGAGTGGATCTGGGTGCTCCTCTGTGCATTCCTGCAGATGGTCAACTGCGACCTGTGCTCCTTCTGGGATCCTGTTTTCTTTCTCCTCATGTTCCTTTGACTGAGCAGGACTTTCAGAATCTACCTTTTCCTGCTGGGACAATGCCTCCCTGACACCTGCAGCTCAGCCAGTGATGGGTTTAACTGTGTGTTCAGAAGTCACTGAGAGAGAAACGTCTTCCTGAGAAAGGACTGAGGCAGCTACTGGCCGATCAGCTCACTGGTTCACTCGTCTCTTGAGATGCTGAATCCGAACTCTGTCGTATTTGGCTTGTAGCCACTTTCTTGGTCTGTCTTCTGCTGCACCTCTAGGCTTGAACTCTCAGGAGGTCTCTGACCTTTGTGTGGTTCAGTGGCCTTGTCTGACCCAATATGTGGGACTAGAGACCTCTAAATAAACAAGAAGGCATGCAGCTTCAACTCAGGACCCCAAAGTGGGCTCCCCTTCACCTCAATGTCCCTAATTAGCAAGAAGAAGCCAGAGAGTCTGTGCCTCATTCCCAAATGAGAAACCCACAAGTGAATAAGACAATTTCTTTGTTATAAAAAAATTAATCACCATTGGACTATGCTTACCATTACCCTATCTTTTCTGATCCCCACTGGATCTTTCTCAATTTCCTTCACTCAGTCCCTCCACCCATCAAATTGTGCAGCCCTGTGATTTCATCCTTACCCATCCTCATTCTTCTGCTCCCAACCCTTACCCCCTTGTAATCCCATACATGTTTTTAACAATTAAAAAAAATAATAAAAAGACTAACGATCCAGTTGTAAAATGTGCAAAAGACATGGAAAGACATTTCACAAAGGAAAACATTTGGATAGCCAACAGACACATGAAGAAATGCTTAAAATCACTGGTAATAAGAGAAATGTAAATCAAAACAACAGTGATATACCTTGTCATCCCAATAGCAGTGGAAAAATTTAACAGGACAGCAAGTAATAAATATTGGAGAAGATGTGGAGGCTTGGAACTCTCAAACAGTGTTGGTGACATTGTAAAATGGTACAACCACTTTGGAAGGCAGTTTGGTGTTTCTTCAAAAAGCTGAATATAGAAATCCCACATTGCCTAGGTATCCCACTGTTAGCTCTACACCAAGCAAAACAGAACTGAGACACAATTGAAGATTTGTACACCTAGGATCATAGCAGTGTTATCAATTACCCTTGCTATTGTGTCTGAAATGTTGATTCACATGTACTTTCACACAGAAGGCCGGAAATGGGTGTTAAGCTCCCTGGTGAGCCAGTATCCAGACTCCTCCTTAAATGTTTTCACTAAGAACCCTGAAATATGAGTCATGCAAAGAACCAGGTCAGCATGGGGGCAGAGAGCCCTTTCTGACCTCGATGAACTACAAAATCAGTAAATGTCCCATCAAGAGTATTCACAACACAAAACTAATTTCCATGAGGTCTGATGTGTCTGCCATGAACCTACTTCTAATTCAAACACCAATTGTATTGTTCTTCAGGGTTTGAAGTCCATTGTAATAGAATTACACTTCACAGAATTATATGTTGATGGAGTTTAATGGGACTATTTGGTAATAGGCTATAATTTCTTAGCCATGTCAACTTGTAAAGTGTGCTTGCAGGCCCTTCAGCCTCACAGCTTTAGGCTAGTGTGAAAAGCTCTCTCAGCACTACAGTTTACATGTCAATCACCCGTCTCCAACTCACACAATCTTGGACATAAGCTCCTGACTCTGGCTACATGTGGTAGAAGTCTCAGGTCAGCTGAGTCTGACATTTGGTCACTGGTTCTCTGTTGCAACTTCCATTGTCCTATAGGTGTGACTGGTGCAGAAATTTCTGGTCCTAAAGGACACATACTATTGTGTACTGCTCCTTCTTTGATGGTAGGGAGATCCCCAACTACTTACTTAACCTGATCGATTTCCATAAGGCATAATGGTAAAATTGGCCAATCCCTTCACAGACCAAAAACACTATATATTTGGAAGCAGGAGTGACAAGCACTTCCTAAACAATATCTTCTGAAAGCTCTATAGACTTTGATAAATGACGATAATTACAGAAATGCTTCAGGCCCTTCATTTACAGGGTCATTATGAGTCATGCTCAAATCAACGGCAAAAAACAGCAAAAACAACATTTGTGAAATAGCAAGAGTATGGAAACATCCCAAAGCCCATGAACAAATGAATAGATTGAGAAATCACAGTGGAATACTATGCAGCACTAAGTATCATTATTTTGCAAAATATAAGAGAATCTGGAGGGGGGAATAGAGTCTGGAGTGCATTAAGCTGAGTGAATGAACTCCGTCTCATAAGCACAAATACTGCTTAAGACCATTACTGTATAAATTATTGTTGTTATTTTTGTTAAGTGTTGTAGAGTCATAGATGACCCATAGCAATCCTAAGAATGAAAGTCTTGAACTTAAAACTTTCATTTTTCTCCAAGATTATAGAGTTTCTGAAAGCAAGCTTTTTTTTTGATGTGGATGCCACTCCTGTTTCCAAGCCTGTTTTTATTCCAGAGATCCACAAAAACAAGAAGAAAAAAAAAGCAAAAAGCCTTTTTTTAAATACAAGGCCAGATCTTATCAGCCACACTCTACTCTTAACCACAAACCAGAATTATGAAGACCATGGTCTGGATCCAGCACACCTTAGTTTCCAGACTGACATCATTGCTCTTCAGTAGCCTGGCAAGGTCCTTGGCAGCAGATTTTTCCCAAACAATGTATCTCTTGGTTTCCTGGCTTCTGGTACCAAGAATGTTATTTGTGGAGCCAAGAAGGCTGATGCTGTTAAGAATCTCAATCTCTTCACCATCTATCATGATGCTGTCAATCGGCCCAGTGGTGAGACTCTTTGATTTCTTGATGTTGAGCTTCAATGCTTATTGAAGGCTGCAGTCCTTCTACAGCAAGTGCTTCATGTCCTCCTCAGTTTCAGTAAGCAATGCTGTGTCATCTTCATAATGCAGGTTATTAATGAGTCTTCCTTTAGTCCTAATGCCACATTACTCCTCATAGAACCAAGCTTTCCAGATCTTCTGTTCTGTATATAGATTGAAAAATTATGGAGATAGGATGCATCTCTGATGTACACATTTTCTGATTTTAAACCATGCAGTGTTTCCTTGCTCTATTCTGACTACTACTTCCTAGTCCAAGTATTGGCTTTGCATGAGAAGAAACAAGTGTTCTGGAATTCCCAGTCTCCTCAAGGTTAGCCACAATTTGTTGTGATCCACAGTCAAATGTTTTTGTCAATGAAACACAGATAAGCATTCCTCTGTACTCTTTTCTTTCTGTCAAGATCCATCTGATATTGGCATTAATATCTCTAGTGCCACAACCTCTTCTTTTTTTCTAATGCCATTTTTAATTTCTTTTTTTAAAATGAAAAAAATTATTATTAATTTCAATGAAATTTTACAGAGACTTTGGATTTCCATTCATTCATTGTTGCACTTTTCTCCCCTCCCCCACCTCCCCCAAGTACACTCCCCTCTTGGAAAAGTAAAAGAAAAATTCTTTCATTGATTTACAATCCCTTCCCCCAGGTCCACTCCACTATGCAGCCTTCCCTATGGACTCCCATCATGACAAAAATACCTAATCACATATCCCTTTTAAACAGTTTTCTCCCTTATCTGTTTCAATGCAGTATACATCATTAAACCCATCTTTCTCAGTTTCCCCCCCAAACCAGATGTCAGTCTTGTTTTACAATAGTGGCACCATACAGTATTTGTCCCTTTGTGACTGAAATACTTCACTCAGCATAATGTCCTCCAGCGTCACCCATTTTGTATAATATTGCATGAGTTTCTTGTTTTTCAATACAGCATAGTATTCCATTGTGGGAATATACCACAGCTTTTCTATCCATTTGTTTGTTGATGGACACTTGGGTGGTTTCCAACTCCTATTGTGAACAAAACCACAATAAACATGGGTGTGCATATATCTGCTTGGGTGGCAGTTCTGGTCTCTTTGGGGTATATTCCCAGTAGTGGAATTGCTGGGTCAAATGGTATTTCTATTTGGAACTTTTTGAGAAAGCACCATACCACCTTCCACAGTGTTTGCACCACCAGATGAGCTTTCTATTGAGGTTTTTCTCTTCTGATGAAAGAAAGCAGTGTGGGTAGGTAGGTAGGTCCTATTTCTAATCTCTGGAAGAGTGTCCAAACCTTCTACACAAAGTTACTGGCTGAAATTAGAGACAGGTGCAGCAGTGTGAAATTTGCTTTGTTGATAATAGTTTAGATATATTTCATTTCTTGATTTTAAATTTGTTGTTGTTATGTGCCATTGAGTTGCCTATGACTCATAGCAACCCTATGACAACAGCTCTGAACCCCGCTTTATCCTGAGCCCACCTTATTGTCTCTGACACACTTAACTCCATTATCCCAGTCACTGAGTCAATTCATTGAGGTCTTTCTGTCTTGTACTGTCCCTCTTCAAGGACTGGTCCCACATTGCAACATGCCCAAAGTGTGGAGCATCAGAAAGCCTTGCTTCCAAGAGCAGCCTGGTTTCACCCTCTCCAGGACAACCTTTTTGTTCTCCTAGCAGTCCATGGTATATTCAATACTCTTCTCCAACACCACAGCTTGAAGGCTTCAATTCTCCTTCTATCATCCCTGGTCATTGTCCAGCTTTCTGATGCCTAGCAAAATTCTATTGTTTTCACAAGTTGGAACATGCCACTGAACGGCTCCTTAAATGGCTGTGTTGTCCACATCACGTCAACATATAAAATACCTGAAACATCCTAGATTTCTCTTTTGCTGCTTCTCAGTCAGAGCACCCAAATAATATCAATTGTTCTAGCCAGATTCATTATACTGGGTTTTTAAAATATTATATATTGGTTTGCTTATGAAGTTCGTACACATTGTGTTTTATATTTTTCATTCACATTTCTTTCATACAATCATTCTCATGCATTATGTTTTATAAAATTAATCACCATTGGCAGGTTCATTATACTGTTGTTGTTGTTATGTGCCATCTGAACATTAGCTCTGAAACCTGTTTTGTCCTGAGCCAATCTCACTGTCTCTGACAGACCTAAGTCCATTTCTCCACTCACTGAGTCAATCCATCTCATTTTGAGACTTTCTTCCCTGCGCTGTACCTCCACATTTCCAAGCATGATGTTTTTCTCCAGGGACTAGTCTCTCCCGGCCACGAGCCCAGTGTAGATTTGCTATTTTTCAACATCTGCTAACTTGAAGCACATAATGAGTTTTCAAGTCTCACTAAATATTATGCAAAGTTCATTCATGTTGCCTTCTGCAGTACGTGTTTTCTCTGATGGCTCCTGCAAATTATGCTGCTGTAAATGATTCTACAGAGAGTTATGGTTGGACATAAGAATTCATATATCCTTTGTGTGTGTTCTTTATCTCTCAACTTCCTAAAGACCACCCACAACCAAATGCACACATGCAAAAAATCAATGACTCAGATGCCCCCAAGGGTCTCATGAGGAATGGAATTAGGAACGTGTGGTGGGGTGCTTGTAGGAAGAGCTCTTGAGGGCGAGATAGAGAAGCTTCAAGATGAAGTAGTTTTAACTTTCCCTCAGGATATTCAGCATAAGCTAGAATGACTTAAGAGTGGGAGAATAGAAAAAAGGGAACGCAGGGCTCAGGCAGAACTCAGAGCAGTTTATCCAGGCAGAGAGTAGAGGACTTGTAGCCCATGTGTCCAAAATTCCAAAGCTCAATTTTCAAACAGCAGAGGGGACAGGAAGACATGAGTCCAGTACTGCCTTTAACCTCAGGACTGGCCTAGCACTCCCAGGCTGACCACAGTCAGAGGATATGCTTTTTTATTACATTACAGGAAACCAGAATTCCCCTCATGTCCCATGTGGTAGTTTTTCATGCTGATACTACAGTCCTTCAAATGGAATGCAGTATTCAGAGGAAGAACATCAGGAGACCTGTGCCCAGCTATGACTGGTGAGAATGGCTAATGTCATGTGTTTGGGGTGACAGTGTGTTCTTCCTTTGTTTCCTCCAGGATATTGGATTCATTCTAGGACTTAGAATCAAGTCTGGGCATACCTCCATCCGGTGGACCTCAAGGTCATCTCTTGCTTGGGATCCTATGTCTTCTCTTTTTTAGAGACTGTCACATGTAAATCCAAGTTCCTTTCATGGAATGAATGTTAACATTGTACACATTTTGTAGAACCAGAAAGTGATAGTCAGGGAGGTTAAGGGCTACTTCTTGGGGCCCATACATGTTTTCATGTCTTTCAAGAGAGTCATTTCCTCCTCAGGGAAGAGCAGTGACTCTGAGATAATATCCTTCAACTTTATGTGCTTCTGTGTAATGCAAGTACCTTCCTTCTTCAGAAAACCAAGAAAGATGAAATGAGTTCTCTTTCTTTGGTTTGGGAATGAACATCTGTGTTCAGAGGGAGAAGATGGAGGGAACATGAGCCTATGAGCTGAGCATGTCTGAGTTCTCCAGGTGCCATGGGATTTTCTAAGAGTGGGTACGTCATTGGTCAACAGTCGGGTGAGGGAACATGCAGAGGGATCTGAGCCCAACTTGCAGGTTCTGAAACCACTTGGAAGATTGACTTCCGCAAGGACAGAGATTACAAGATTAAAAGCTGGAGGTAGAGAAGCTCCTATGAATTTCAAGTTAGCCCCTATTGCCTTTGGGCACCCATGAGTGCTTCTGTCCTAATACGTCCCTCATTCTCCTCAGATCAGGAATTCTATCTGCCATATTCATGGTCCAAGAGAACTCGGAGGTGGCTGTGTCCCAGCTAATGGTATGGAAGGAGGGGTAGATTTCCAGAGAGGAGAATTGCTTCCCCAGCTGTACAATCTGTGCTGGTGGAACTCCTGGTTTGACTTGACCTGATCTGAACATACAGGATGACAGGGAGTTCCTCTGTTTTCAAATTATTGTGACTTTAGTGAAAGTTTACAAAAAGGATGAGTTTTCATTCACTCATTCATATACATTTTCTTCCCTCTGCCTTCCTCCAATTCACTTTGCAATGTGTATCTTGTTCCAGATTGTCAGTTGCCATACACATGATGTGCAGTCATCCAAAGCCTTCAGACAGGCCCCTCCTTTCTTCCATTCCAGTGTAGTGTTCATTATCTGTCCATTGTTTCCCTGATCTCCCCTCCCCATGTCCATAATTTTTCTTTTTTTTTACAGCGGTCCTTGCCATATTTGTCCTTTTGTAACTGAGATATTTCACTCAGCATAATGTCTTCCAGTCTCATCCATGATGTGTACTGTTTTACAAGTACATTGCTTTCACTGCTGCACAATATTCCATTAGGTGGATCTACCCTGGTTTTCCTATCTACTAATTTCTCATCACCTGGGCTACTTTCATCTTTATGCTATTGTGAATAATGCTGTAATAAATATGGGTGTGCATACTTCCAGGTTCATTACTGTGCTGGTTTTTTAGAGTATATTCCCAATAGTGGGATTTTTGTTGTTGGATTCCATTGAGTCAAGTACCTGTGAACAGATGATAAGAAACCTGTCCTATTCCGTGCCATCCTCACAATCTCTGACACACTCAAGCTCATTGCTGTATTCACTGTGTCAATCCACCTGGTTAAGGGTCTTCTTCACCATCTCACTTTATGAGCCTGATGTTTCTCTCAAAGGAATAGCCTCTTCTAGAAAAATGTCCAAGTATACTAAAGAGCAACGATGTCAGGCTGGAGACTAAGGTGCCCCTGATCTGGGCTATAGTCTTCGCAATTACGTGCTATGCATCAGAGAGTTGGACAGTGACTAGGGTTGATAGAAAGAGAATTGATGCCTTTGAGCTGTGGTGCTGGAGAAGAGTGTTGAATATACCAT
>NW_006400036.1:3180204-3184383 GCF_000299155.1 Elephantulus edwardii
TCAAGGATTCTGAAGCTTTGTCTGACATATTTTGGGCATGTTGCAAGGAGGGACTGGTCCTTGGAGAGGGACATCATGTTTGGCAGAGTGGAGGGGCAGCAAAGGAGAGGAAGACCTTTGATGAGATGGATCAATTCTGTGACTAGAGAGGTGGGAATAAGTGAGTTTGTGATGGCTAGGTTGGCACAGGATAGAAGAGTGTATAGAGCTCTTGTACATAGATAGGGTCGCTATGAGTCGCAAGCGACTCGATGGCACATAACAAGAACAACACGTGAGACACAGTTTTATCATTTTTCCCTCAAGGAACACTCTGGCTGCACCTTCTCCAAAACAAAGCACAACTGTTCTTTTGGTAGTTTATGGGGTTTTCAGCACTACTCCAATACCACGGTTCAAAGACATCAATTCTTTTCTGCAATCCTTATTCATAGGTATTCCAATGGTATTTTTATTTCCAACTTTTCCAGACCAGCTTCCATAGTTGTACCATTGTATAGTCCCACCAGCAGTGAATGGGAGTTTCAGTCTCTCCACAACCTTGTAAGGATTTGTTCTTGAGGGTTTTTTTCCCCTCTGTTGAACTTCTTTATTTTTGATAGATAAGATGATATTTTATTGTCGTTTGCATTTGCATCTCTTTTATAGCTAGGGGTTTTGAACATTTCTTCATGCATTTGTTTACCATTTGAATGTCTTCTTTGGTGATGTGCCTATCCATATCTTGGGCCGGTTTTAACCTCTTTAACAAATGATGCTCCAAAACTGGGATACAATCTTCAGAAAACTCAAGCAAGACCAACACCTTGCACTGTACACAAAATCCAACTCAAGGTGGATCAGCAACCTGGGTGTAAAACCAAGGAATATAAAGTTCATCAGAGAAAAATTAGGAACAACTCTATGTTGTGTTGCATTGTGTACTGTAGAGTCAGAACCGACCGATAACTGACCCCCTGGTGTGTTTTCACAGGCAGTTAATTGCATGGGAGGAGACTTCCCAGCCTTCTCCTGTGGAGCTGATGGTGTCCTCGAAACCTGTGCCTTCAGGATTGCAGTGCAGCTTCTTGCCAGTAGGCCACCAGAGTTTAGGAACAACTCTAGAAATCCTAATCTATGGCATGAATAAACCTCCAAGCATCACAAAAACCCTACAACTGAAAAAGGATACAATAAAAGAATGAGTCCTACTCAAAAATAAAATTCTATCAAATCTTAACTGAAGCAAGCCCATAGACTGGGAAAATTATCTGGCAATGACATATCTGATAAGGGACCCACATCTAAAATGTATAGACTACTTCAGCACCTCAACAAGAATAAGGCAAACAACCCAATCACAAATTGGGAGCTCATCTTGAATACACTATGGAGTGTGCAAGGAATGCTCGGCATATATTGACCAATACTGCATGTGGCTCAAAAATCGTGTGTGCAACAGTTATTAGTGTCAGACAAACCACAAGTGAGTGGTAAGGGACTCAAGGACCTCCTCCTAAACACAGCAGGAACTCAGCATCACAGTCTGTTACCTCCTCAGTAGGGTGCTGATGTGTTCTGGATCGAGTCATTCTTGTACTTTCTCAAGTAGTTTCTTCACATCACAGTCTTTATGTTCAGGAACACAGAACCCCTTTAAGAGACTTTACACAGAATCCCTCTTCAGGGTCATATCAGCAGGAGGAAGAGACAAGTCAGGAGTTAGGGAGCTACTTAGCTCATTTTCCTTAGGTGTTTACTTTTGTCCAACGAAACTGTGAGCCCTTACAGAAGCAGTTAAACAGCAAATAGGTTAACTGTTAGCAAGAAGGTAGTTATTGAAAACACACTATCGAAAAGGGAGCTTCCATGGTATAGAGAGACTTGTCCGTAATAGACAATTGTCCTTGGCTGGTTGGAAAGAGAAAATCAGTCCCTAGGAGGGAGGTAGTTCCCCTCTAAGGAAGAGAAAGGCCAGTTGATGGAGAGTCCTCAATGCTGATTTCAGGTTATGATTTTAAAACTCTTTATATAATCTCTACCTCTTTATTTGAGTGAGTATGAAAAAATCATACTGATTTTATATACAATCATTTCTATTTCGTTCTATAACATTATTACCATCAATTAATATAATGATGATATACACTATCCATTACTGTGATCCTCTCTTGACATCAAAGAGTTCCCTACTGGCAAGAAGCTGCACTATAATCCTGAGCCTACAGTTCAAATCCACCAGCTACATCAAGGAAGAAGGATCGGCAATCTTCTCCCATGTGATTAACTGCCTCTGAAAACCAACCCCAGGAGGGTCAGCTATGGGTCAGTTCTGACTCTATGGTACTCAACAACAACAACAACATTAATCATCATCAGTTAATATAATTAAGTATGATATAGAGAATCCATTATTATGATTCTCCTTTGGCATCAAAGAGATATACAGAGTCTACTACAGGTGTTTTCCTACTTGTTACTAGTGAGATAGGACCACAGTTGGGCATCAGGCTTCAGATCCGAGCATGATGTGAGTCAAGGGGTTCTTCCAGTGTTCTTCTAAGGATCAAGTATCATGATCACTTTCATAGACACTCGATTCCATTTACTCCTCCACCATTTTGTAATGTACCTGCACTTGGACTTCTTGTGAACAGACAGGACTGGAAGGTAATAAGAATACAGATCCCTCCTTCTTATAACAATGCTTGTGCTCATTGAGCACAAAAACGCCTGAAGTGCTAACTATTGAACCAAGTCCATTAAGATTGTGTCTGGAAGAAACATTACAGGGCCTTGTTCAGGCCTCTCTCTCCATGGCAAAGCACTCATTCCCAGAGCATGTGGTCAGGGCAGTGGGTAATTTTCCTTGGTGGTAATTGGATTCCTTCTGCATACACTCAGACAAGCATCTGTCTGGAACTGCTCCTCACCGTATAATTCAGGCTGTCAAACTCCCCTGGGGATGCCCTGTCTGGGAACAAGATACAGGTGTGACACTCTCATGAGTAGCATGAACTGGTGACAGACCATAGTCAGAACCTGCTTTCATGGACCCAATAAGGGCCATTGACTAGGGCCCCTGGGACTCATAAGACTGAGAGAGAATATGCTCCTTGTAACCAGACTTCTCCTGCTTTGTACAATGGGAAACGGAGAGGAAACTGCAGCCGTAATTGCTGCCTGGAGTGACACAACTATTAGAGCCGACCACTTAGTCTTAATCTACAGTCACCTCTCTGGCAAATTGTTTTTAGTATGGGAACCAGAGAGTCTAATTGGCCCCATGCAAGCTACTTACCCAGGAATTGCCTGAGAATAAAGATATCCTGGACACCACTTACATGCTCTTTGGCAGGCTCCAACTTAGTTCTGAGGGGAGAAAAAAAGAGTTCAAAAGCTGATAATATATCTCTGATTTGGTTTGAGGTCCTGCTTATCTGTCCTGGTCACACTATAAAGATAGACCACTTGTTTGCCAAATAAGATTTGGGCTGTTTTAATTTTCTTTCTTTTGTTCCCCCATTGCTTTTATTGCCACATATATTTTTAATTAATTTATTTTATACTGGTGTATTTACAAAGTTTGTATACATTGTTTTTTCACAATGCATCTTTCCCATTTTCTTCACACACACACACACAGACACAGAGAGACGAGCGCGCTCGCGCGCGCACTCATACACACACATACACCCCCATTATGGTTTCATTTCTTGTTATTCTCAATGGCAGGGAAATGAAGCACTTTTCCACATAGACCTCATATTCCTTCTCATAGAGCTCAGTCTCCCGACTGCTCTGTTCCATATATAAATTGAAAAGGTATGGAGATAGGATGCATCCCTGGGGTACATCTTTCCTGATTTTGAACCATGCAGTGTTTCCTTGCTCTGTTCTGATGATTCTTTTGCCATCTGAGTAACATTTTCTTGCCATTGTGAATCGCTGTGACTATTGGTATACAAATCTCCATTTGTGTCTCAGTTCTCTTTTCCCTGGGGTCTATTCCTAGCAGTGTAATATTTGGGTCATATAAGATTTTATGCTAGCTTTTTGAAGAAAGACCAAATGGCCTCCCAGAGTGGTTGAACCATTTTACAATCAGAGCATGAAAGTTCTCAACCTGTGTCCACATTCTTTCCAACATTTATTGCTTGTCATCCTGTTAAACTTTGCCACTGCTAATGTAGTGAGATG
>NW_006400036.1:3208073-3209716 GCF_000299155.1 Elephantulus edwardii
TTACAAATGAATAGTATTTAAACAGAAGGATTTCATACCTAATATCGCATAAAAATAGAATTGTGTTTTATATTTTGATTCTATATCTCAGCTTAAAAGAATGAACTTTTTTTCACCCAGGTCTTTTAAGTTTTACATTTTTCCCCTCTTCACAAAAATGCAGTCTTTCTTATGATGTCTATAACCTCTGCTGTTGCCACTAGCTATTCTTTGTGAATATTTCTCAATTTCCACAAGAATATATTTTTCTAAAACTTAAAGCTATTAAAATGTTGATTTTTGAAATTTAACTTGAATTTAGAATGGTGAAATTGTATAGCGATGAGTTTTTCACAGTGAATCATACTTGTTGTTAAGTACCTGTCAAGTTGACGGTGACTCATAGCAACGCTATGAAGCACAGATACAAACCTTCCTCTATCCTGTGCTATCGACAGCATCTCCACTATGTTCAAGCCCACAGCTGCAGTCACTGTCCACTAACCATCCCTAGTTTTTTTTTCTATGACTCTCTTTTCATCTATCTATCTATCTATCTATACCTTATGTCAGAATATTTGAGGATTTTGCTTCCATTTATATGTGTTTCAAAATGCTAAATTAATGCTGATTTACCTAATGAACCACACACGTATAATTTCAATGTTATCAGAAATTAGTGCTTTAGGGAAGTGTCGATTAAATGCTTTAAATTCACCCAATCCATTCTTCACAGTTAGAAAACTAACTAATTACTATAGTTATTACTGTTTTAATTACTGTTGTAATCCTCAAATCTGTATTTTTATTAGTCATATAGTTAATTTCCATTATTCACTTTTCCCTTATTCTAATACCCTTTTCATTTCAGGAATACCCAAATTCACTTCTCTCACATCTTCTTGCATGAGGAGAAACAATAAAATATCAGATGAAGGTGAGAAAAAGTTATTAAAAAAGTGTCGTCCAAAAGGGTTTAAGATTTCTATGAGATGACATTGCCAAGAACAGGTGATGGTCTTCTTATGTGGAATAAATGTTTCTTTCATTGATGTTCTCCATACTTTCTATGTGCTTGGGACAGACTTTAAAGTATAAAGACAAAGCAAATATATTCTTTAGGGATTGATCAGCAGAATGTATGTGAATTCCTTCCTAAGAAGAAAAACATCATGGCTTTTTTGGTAAATCATTTGTTTGGGAGCATGTTAATTGCTCCTATAGTAAGCCCATTTGACTACTTTATCAGCCAAAGGGCACTAATTTGAGAGTGTCTCTAGAAGTATCTTGATATTTGGCGATGGTATAAACTGTTATTTTGATAATTGACAATATTCATTCGTTCCAACAGTATTTACAAATGTGGGATAACTTAAGCTGGGTTCTCTAGATATGTAAAGCCAATTAAAAGAGTATGCATTTATTTCTAGCTATACAGGGTATTATGATATTTGAAGTAAATGGCTTTCTTGTGAGTATAGTAGATGAATTCTTTAGTGTCAAGGCCCAGGTGTGTAAACCAGAATTCAAGAGAGAGGCAACTGAGTTACTAACACAACTCACTAAGGAATATTCCACCACAAATCCTTTGAGTTTCCTAAAAAACATACTGTAGGAGACTGCTACTGTGAAAATCATAGGGGGAGAGAGGGTGGGGATGGGGA
>NW_006400036.1:3210389-3212163 GCF_000299155.1 Elephantulus edwardii
GCTCTATCTCCAGGGTTCTGTCAGACTCCCCCATTGTCACACTCTCTTCACAGTCTGTTTACTGTGGGGAAAGGGCTCTCTTATATTGGTCTACAACTGTTGATGATTTGCAAGACCATGTGTCTACAGTTGAAATGGAGGAGACCAGGACTCAAGTAGGAACTAACACAATGGATAGAAAACAATTTTTCAAAGTTTTCACACCTAAAATATCAACAAGGGAGACTGAGTAGAATCTGATAGAGTCTGAAGATGCTTGAAATTTTCTTGAATGTACTATGGTCCAATTATAGTCATCAAAGGCATTGCTTGTGAAAGATCAAGGAAAGGTAGAGAATTTTTACACCTGGGGTGCCCGAAAAGAGGAGGAGGACTAGGAGAGACACAGCAGTAGCATAAACCAGAGACCTATGCACAGATGAAGAACAACACAAGATAACATAGAAGCTGATTCAGAAAGATGGGAAGTTTCCACCTGTGTGATTTATAGTCCCAGAAAACCACTGAAAGTTCAGACACAACACAAAATACATGTATTTAATGTGGAGTGATTCACTATTATATGATAAAACCAAATAACATCAAAAGGACAAATAGAAAATGACAATGACTTGATGAGATGCTAGAGAATTTTCCTTAGGGTGTGGCCTTTAATATCTCCTTTCTCACTAGAGACAAAAATAGAGGAAACTGAGCTGTGAGGAAGGAACCTCACTGTTAATGAAAAAAAAAACAAACCACAAACCTGTAACTGTTTAAAGTGGATTATTTACCTATGCTCCTGGACACTGTGATAGCACGCTTTTCCCAAAGCGTACCCTAATCAGTTTGTATTTTAGCTCCGTAAGATTGATGTTAGAGATATGATTGTGTAGTTCAGAGGATGTGAGAAATTAAAAAAGATTCTGTCATCTCGTCTCTCCATTCTGAAAGTTAAAAATTATGCAATCTCATGTTCAAGTTCTCTAAGCTCAGGTATATTGGGAGAGGACAGGTGTTCTTATGTGGACTTGAGGATCACAGTTATAATAGGAAGAGAAATGTCTGCTAGCATCTCCAATAAATTCCTTGTTGATGTTTGTATTTCTAAAGTTTGGCTTAAGAATAAAAATGCATGTCCTTGTATCAGCAATCAAGATACTGAAGGGAGGCCAGATATTCAGGTAGTATCTCAGAACTCTGAGCTTTCGGTTTTATGCAAGTTCTGAAATGACTATGCATGTAGTAAATGAAATTAGAAGGACAGAAATGAGTTGTTGGTCGTTGTTATGTGCTGTAGAATTGGAGCCGATTCTTAATAGACTCTTCAATGAGTATTCAGAGGCTGAAAATCACAAAAAGGAGATTGCCCATCTTTCTCCTGGGGAGCTACTGGTGGATTAGATCCACTTGCCTTTAGGTTGGCAACACAATACAGCTCCATAGCTACTAGGTCTCTAGAGTTTCCAATATGTGTGGTAGTGGTTGTTGTTAGGTACCTTCCACTTGAATGCGACGATAGCAACTCTATGAACAACTGATCTGAAATCTATCATATCCTGTGGCATCCACACCATCTCTGACATACTTGAGATCATTGCTATGTTAATCCATCTGTTTAAGGGTCTTCCTCTACTTCAACAACACTCCACCTTTCCAAGCACAATGTCTCTTTCCAAGGAACAGCTATTCCGAGAAAGAGGCCCAAAGTATGTGAGAAGAAGCTTAACCATCCTTCCTGCTGAAGTTCTTCTTTCAAGAAATAGTTATTCATTAATTTACTTCAGTGCAATTT
>NW_006400036.1:3214434-3216130 GCF_000299155.1 Elephantulus edwardii
ACTAACTAGATGCAGACCTGTTAATCCAACTATTAATCATATTTAAAAACCAACAGCCAAGACCAAAGATGAGGAAATTCAGGATTTCAGTCAATTTTTGCAATCTGAAATTGACTAAATAGGCAATTAAGTTCCATTCCCAATACTTAGTTCCTGGAATGAAAATGTTGTAAACAAAGAAGAGGGACTCAAAGCTGGGAAATCATGAACCTGGTGATCAAAATGAGAGTGGAGACTGAATGACTGACTTTTGATAAATGATCATTCACTGCAAATATTGTCTTTAAAAAACACAAGCAGTGAATATGTACATGGACCTCACCTGATGGACTACACAGGAATTAGACTGACGGCATCTGTGGCAAGAAGGTCAGTATCAGTAGTCAAAACCAGGCTAGGAGCTGACTGTGAAACAACTAGTCATGTGCAAGTTCTAACTGAAGGTAAAGAAAAGAAAATAAATTCACAAGAACCAAAACACAATCTTGAGTTTATCCCTCCTGAATTTAAAAATCATCACAAGGATAGCTTAGAGCCATTGAACAATAATGATCGAAAAAAAAGATCAGTTTGAGAGGACATCAAGGACATCATTGATGAAGAACCCGAAAGGTCATTACAAAGACAGAGGAGAAAGAAAAGACAAAAATGGATGTCAGAAGAAACCCTGAAAAATTGAAAGAATACTGAGAAGTCAAAACAATGGGATTCTATGCTGAAGTAAAAAAACAACAACAAAACAAACAAAAAAAAACACAAAACAAACAAACAAAGTATATCAAGGAATGTGCAAGGGGCTCGAGCTGGGAAAGAAAATGGGAAGAATTCACTCAACATTTCTCCAGCTGAAAGAAATGAAAATCAAATTCAAACCTCAAGTTACAATACGGAACGATGCCATGGACAAAATCCCGAATGACCCAGGAAGCAACAAAAAAGAAGATAGAAGGAATACATTGAGTTATGTTATCAAAAAGAATTCACAAATACGGAACTAAAGTAGCATACGGTCAAAAATCAATGGTAATGAAAGAAGAAGTCTGAGCTGCATTGAAGGCTTAGCAAAAAAGAAATGCCCGTGAATTAATGGAATAACAAACACGTGCAGCTCTAGAGGTGCTCACCAAGATATGCCAGGACACTGAAAGACCTTCCTAGATACGTGGCCAACCAATTGAAAGAGATCTCTAGTCCTATAAAGAGTTCCCACTCTTAAAAATGATGAGCTAACAGAATGTGGAAATTTTTGACCAATATCCTAAACATCATATGCAAGTAAATCTTGATGAAGACTATTAGAAAATGGCTAGATGATTGAAAAACAAGATGTTCCACATCTACCAACGCTGACAGCTCTGGTAGGTATCACATCATGAAGTCCTACAGAGGTTAAGAAAAGAGTGTGGAACAAAACTAAAAAATATGAAATGGATATTCTTCCTGATTAGGTGAAAACAAAAAGATTCCCAAGACTGTAACTCTTAGTCACTCTTAAATTCTGAAACAAAACTCAATTACGTAGCTCAGCTTTAACCAAACCACAAAAATGTCTACAGAGTGATACTCCTACCTCAGAAAATTCGACAACAGAAAATTAAAAAGGCAGTGTGTAATCAGGGTAAAAAATAAAAAGGGAGTAATGGTTAGAAGTATAAGAAACAATTTACATTAACGTGTTTCAGTAGCAAAGAAAAAA
>NW_006400036.1:3217154-3218890 GCF_000299155.1 Elephantulus edwardii
ATTTGTCATGTGTAATTAGAATTGTGTTTTATACTTTATTTTTATATTCCAGTTTAAACTAATGATTTTTCTTTTACTCAGTTCCTTTGTTTTACTTTTTGATCAGCAGAATGGATATTTGAATTCCTTTCTAAGAAAAAATGTTCACGACTTTTTAATTTTTCTTTTTTGTGGTGGTGGTGGTGGTGGTTGTACACTGTCGAATTGGATTTGATTGGTACAGGAGGAGATTGCCCCTCCTTTTCCAATAGAATATCTGGTGGATTTGAACCACATGTTTTCAGGATTGCAACGCAACTCCTTGCTAGTAGGCGACCAAAGTTCCTCATGTTTGTTCTTTTTTGTTTTTTAATCCATCTGTATGGGATATTATTTTAAGCCCATTTTACTCTCCTTTAATAGCCAAAGGACATTCATTTCAGAGTGTCTCTACAAGTGTCTTTAAAATTGAAAGCCTTAACTGTTCTTTTGATTATAGGCAATTTTCATCACATTCTAAGAGTATTTGCAAACATGGGAAGGTGTCATAGGTTGAGTTCTCTACACAAGTAAAACTGATTTATGCATTTATATCTCAAAGGGGTGAGAGGAGAGATAACAATAGTATACTATTTTTTGCTTGTTTTTTTAAAAAATTGATATTGATTTGAATACCAAAATTCATATATATTGTGTTTTATTCTACATACAAAATGTTTACACATAGAAAAGGCCACACGGTGAGGTAACAGTAACAAGTTGTTGTTATTGTTGTTGTTGTTATGTACTGTGGAATTAGAACCCATTCTTAGCAGACTCTTCAATTGGTATTGAGAGGCTGAAAATCACATAGGAGGACATTGCCCATTTTTCTCCTTTGAAACTACTGGTGGATTAGATCCACTTGCCTTTATGTTGCAACATAACACAGCTCCATAGCTACTAGGTCTCTAGAATTTCTAACGTGTGTGGTAGTGGTTGTTGTTGGGTGCCTTCCAGTCCAGTATGAGAATAGCAACCCTATGAACGACTGACCTGAAATTTATCATATCCTGTGGCATCCACACCATCTCTGATGTACTTTAGATAATTGCTAGATCAAATCATCTAGTTGAGAATCTTCTTTGCTTTCAACAACCCTCTACCTTTCCATACATTATGTCTTTACCCAAGGAACAGCTCTCCTGGGAAACATGCGCAAAGTATATGAAAATAAGCCTAGCCAACCTTCTTTCCTTTTTTTTTTTGCTATCCTATGACTTTTCATTTTTAATTTGAATTCATTCATTGTTGCACACTTTCCTTCCTGCTCACCCCTCCCCCAGTTTGCTTTTCTCTTTGACACGCAAAAAAACAAAAATTATTTCATTGTTATACAATCCCCCCCGCCCCGGTCTACTCCACTATATAGGTTTCACTCTGAACTCTTGTCATGAGAATAATACCTAATCATACATTCCTCCTAAACAGCACTCTCCCTCATCTGCACCCTTCCCTTCCTCTTAAGTTATTTGTTCATGAAATAGTTATTCATTAATTCTCTTCAACACAATTTTTGAGAGCTCTACTATGTCTTTGCAGTTAAGAATTACAAAGGAACTATTGCCATCAAGGACTCACTCCTCCAAGGTGTTAGAGCACACTAGTTTGAAGTGTAAGGTGCACTTGATCTAAACCATGTTCTTTTCAACTGACTGCTATGTATCTGAATGTTGGCCCATGATAAGTACGAACAAAGAAGAATCAATGTGTTTCAG
>NW_006400036.1:3219195-3221943 GCF_000299155.1 Elephantulus edwardii
GGGTGGGGATTCTCCGCCTGTGTAATTTACTGCTTCTGAAAACCTCAGGAGAATCAGCTAGCTATTAGTCATTGCAAAATTGATGGCAAATAGAACAATAAGAAGTCTAGTATTGTGACTTGAGATATTTCGCTGAGCATAATGTCCTCCTGGGTCAACTATTTTGTATAATATTTAATGAATTCCTTGTTTTTCAATGCTGTGTAGTGTCCCATTGTGTGAATATACAACAGCTTCTCTACCCACTCAATTGTTGATAGGCACTTGGGTTCCTCCCGTCTCTTTGCTGTTGTGAACAACACAGCAATAGACATAGGTGTGCATATATCTGTTTGGTGGCAGTTCTGGTTTCTTTACAGTGAATTCCCAGTAGTGGAATTGCTGGGTCTAATGGTATTTCTATTTACAACTTTTTGAGAAAGTGGCCTTCCATAGTGCTTGCACCATTTTATACTCCCACCATCAGTGAATAAGTGTTCTATTTTCTCCGTATCCTCCCTTTCATTTTGTCATTTGCTGCTTTGTTGAATTTTGCTATTGTTACTGGGTGAGATTATACCTCATAGTCTTTGATTTGGATCTCTTAGAGCTAGGGATTTCGAACATTTCTTAATGTGTTTATTCACCATCTGGATGTTTCTTTGGTGAAGTGTCTGTTCATATTCTGTGCCCATTTTGTGATTGGGTGATTTACCAGTATTCTATAAATTCTAGATGAGTACTTATCAGATATGTCATTATCAAATATTTTTCCCAGTCTGTGACTATCCTTTTGCCCTATTGGAGAAGTTTTTTGATGTGCACAGCGATTTGATTCTTAGAACGACCCATTCTTCTATTTTATTATGCCCTGGTTGTAGGTTCTTCAGGATGCTTCATGTTTTGCCCCAGAGCTTCACGAGTTCTTCCCAGCTTTATTCTGATGAAGCTTATAGACCTTGGTTTTATTCCTAGGTTCTTGATCCACTTTGAATTGGTTTTTGTGTGAGGTGTGGGTCTTGCTTGAGTTTTCTATAGATAGTTTTCCAATATTGCCAGCACCATTTGTTAAAGACCCTGCCAATTCCCCTCTTAACTAATTTAATCTCCTTGTCAAAAATCAGTGTAGGTAGATGAGCTGACTTCTGGGTTCTCTGTTCTATTCCGTTGATCTTTTTGTCTGTCACTGTACCAGTACCCCAATGTCTTGACCACCACAGCTGTGTCGTAGGATTTAAGATCAGCGAGCGAGATGCATTCTAATGTGTTTCTCTTATTCGGGAGTGCTTTGCTTATTTGGGGTCTCTTTCCTTTCCAGATTAAAGTGGAAATAGCCTTTGCATCTCATTGAAGAATGGAATTGTTATTTGTTGGTATTTGTATTGAGATTGCATTAAACTTGTAGATTGCATTTGGTAGAATTGTCATTTTCAAAATGTTGAGTCTTCCTATCATAGAGCATGGTATATTCTTCCATTTCTCCAGGTCTCATTTTGTTTCTTGTCTTTGAATAGCTCTTTGGTCTTAGTTAGATTGACTCCCAAGCATTTCTGAATTCTTTTTCGTCACTGTGGAGAAATTCAATTGAGTTTAGTAAGTTGTTCTTGTATTTTGCCACTTTGTTGAATTGATCGACTATGTCCTGTAGTTTTCTCACTGAGCCCGTAGGGTTTTCTAAGTGTACTCTCATACTGCATAATGCTCCTGTTATAAAAACAGGATTGATATTGGGGTTGGAAAACTAAAAATAGAGGGTATAAATAATGAACACTGCACTGAAACAGAAGAGGGGAAAAAACTGTTTAAAAGGTATACAAGATTAGGTATTATTTGCATGACAACAGTGCAGAATAAGAAGTGCATACTGAAGAGGACAGGGAGGACAGGAGGAGGGATAAAATTGTGCAACAATGGCTCAACTCCTCTGCCTCTGCGTAGGTCAAGAGTTGTGCCCCAGCGCGCTGGATGGAATAAAACCTCATGCTGTTTGCATCAAGAAAAAAAAAATTGTGCAACAATGAAAGAATCTTTTTAAAGAGACAAGTGACCGGGCAAGGGCGAGGGGCAAAGAGGGGTAGTGGCTAGGGAGAAAACTGTGTAACAATAAATGAATGGAAATTCAAGATTTCTGTAAACTTTTGTTAAAATATCAATAAAAAAAGTTTAAAACTTTAAAAAAGAAATATAGTGTTGAGCTTTATAATAATTTCTTCATCCTTTCTATGGAGAAATTTTATTATCATAATACCTATATTTCAGCGTTGCAGGACATAAAGAATTTTTATTTTGTTTCTTGAATATGCTCCTCTTTCCTGGGCGTGAGGTGAGAAACACAACCTTGAGCACTCTGATAGTCTCCACTCCTCTGCATGGCCTTCCTATTTAAGAAAGGCCCTCATAAGCTGCCTTTGAAAAGCCTCCCTTCCCTGGCAGGAATTCTACAGGGCTTCTGTTGTGAGACTTGCTAATATCATGAAATTGACCGGGACCAAGACAGACATCATTCTCTGTTACTTTCGTAACCAGTGTTTCTGTGTGTGTTTTAAGTAGGGTATAAATAGTAAAACCAGAAAATATAGAAACTCTTACAGCAATCCTGACATTTCTACCATTTTACCAGGACTCGCTGCAGGTCCCACTGAAAGCCAGCCAGGAAAAGACGGCCACGTGGAGGTTCACCTGCCTGCCAGCCCTCCTGTGTCTTCTTCGCTGGACAGCACAGTTAAAGCCAGCCAGCAAGAGTCCACAAATATCGGCTTGCATGATACC
>NW_006400036.1:3222119-3225518 GCF_000299155.1 Elephantulus edwardii
GGAAGACATGCCACTGATCCCTTAGGTACTTCTGGAATGGTTAGTAATGGTGGAAAGATTGGCTGTCCAGTGCTAAACTAGCAGCCCATCTAAAATCATATGGAAAACAGAGGAAGACTATTGTATATAGTACTAGTGACCTAAGATTAGAGAAATCATAATAAGGAGAAAGACCTGGAAACATCCATTAATAATCGGATTGTGGAATGCACAAAGTATCAACATAGGAAAATTGGCAGGTGTATGAAATAAAATGGGTTACACAACTATGCACATTCTAGGCATAAGTGAGTTAAAATAGACTAGTAAACTATTATTTAAATTCAAACACCAACATCTAAGACACAAGAGGAGAAAATTCAGAATTTTAATTAGTTTTTGCAGTCTGAAATTGACCAAATATAAAATTAAGATCCATTCACGATAATTACTTCCTGGAATTAAAATGCTGTAAACAAAGAAGTGGGACTCTATGCTGGGAAATAATGAACCTGGTGACCATAATGGGAGTGGAGATTGAATGACTGAATTTTGTACATCAATGATCCATTCACTGCAAATATTTTCTTTAGAAAACACAAGCTGTGAATATGTACAATGGGAGTGGCGATTGAATGACTGAATTTTGTACATCAATGATCCATTCAATGCAAATATTTTCTTTAAAAAACACAAGCTGTGAATATGTACAGGGACCTCGCCTGATGCACTACACAGGATGGACTGATAACATCTGTAGAAAGAGAGGGTGGAGAAGCTCAATATCAGTAGTCAAAACCAGGCTAGGAATTGACTGTAAAGCAACTACTCATGTGTAAGTTCAAACTGAAGCTAAAGAAAATGAAATAAATTTACAAGAACCAAAATACAATCTTGAGTTTATCCCTCCTGAATTTTAAAATCATCACAAGGATAGGCTTGAGACATTGAACAATAATTATCGAAGAAAAGATAAGTGTGAGATGACATGAAGGATCTCATCGATGAAGAAAGCAAAAGGTCATTAAAAAACAGAAGAGGGAAAAAAAGACAAAAATGATGTCCGAAGAAATTCCAAATAATTCACAGACTGCTGAGAAGTCAAAACAAAGTGATGATCTGTTGAAGTAAAAAAAAAAATAATAAAAAATTATAAAAAAAAACCAACCCAACCCGCAAAGCACAAAACCCAAATGATTTCAAAGGGCAGCGCGAGAAGACGGAGCAAAGTAGTATATGAAGGAAGGTGCAAGGAGCTCAAGTGGGAAAAGAAAATGGGAAAAATTCACTCGACATTTCTCCAGCTGAAAGAAATGAAGACCAAATTCAATCGTCAATTTGCAATACTGAATGATGCCATGGACAAAATCCTGAATGATCCAGGAAGCAAACAAAGAAGAAGATAGAAGGAATACATTGAGTATCAAAAAGAGTTCACAAACATAGAACTCTTTCATAAAGTAGCATACGGTCAAGAATCAATGATAATGAAAGAAATCTGAGCTGCATTGAAGGCTTAACAAAAAAGAAATGCCCATGAATTAATGGAATACTGATGAATATGTTTCAACAACAGATGCAGCTCCAGACATGCTCACCAAGATATGCCAGGTCACTGAAGGGCCTATGTAGATACCTGGCCAACCAAACGGAAGAGATCTCTATTCCTATAGAGTTCCCATTCTTAAAAATGATGAGTCAACAGAATGTGGAAATTTTAGAACAGTATCGTTATTATCACATGCAAGCAAAGTCTTGAGGAAGACAATTACGAAATGGCTAGATGAGTACCTCGAAAGTGAACTGCCAGAAAAAAATCAAACTGGAACCACCAGAAGCCACCAGACAAGGATATCATTGCTAATATCAGATGGAGTTTGCAGGATCTAGAGAATACCAGAGGCTGTCTACCTGAGATTTATTGATTGTGCAAAGGCTTCTAACTATGTGGTCATAAGAAAATATGGCTGACATTGAAAAGAATGGACATCACACCATACTTAATTTTACATAGACCAAGAAGCTACTGTGCATACAGAGAAAGGGAACAGTGCATGGCTTAACATCAGGAAAGGCATGCATCAAGGCTGCATACATTTTTAATAACTAGTCAATCCATATTCAGAATTAATCATTCATAAGAATATATGCATAAGAATGTGGCATCAGGATCAGAGGAACACCTATCAAGTACTTGCATTGTGCAGATGGAATAACCTTGCTCACGAAATGAGGAGCATTGAAATGCTTGGTGCAGAGGATCAAAGACTAGTGTTTACTAAGGACTACATCTCAACATTAACATACAGAAAACTGTTCCCCCAGGCCACTTGCCAGCATCATGACGGATGGATGTTTGAATCCATAATCAACACCCTTGGCACCAGCAGCCGGGAAATGAAAAGATGTCTTTTGAAAGAATACTGTCAGGAACCTCTTCAAAGTGTTGTAAAGCAATAATGTAAGTTTGAAGATTAAGATATACTTGATCCAAACCATGATCTTGACAGTGACTTGCTATGCATGTGAAACTTGGACAGTGCATAAGGATGGCAAAGAAAGAATGGTTCTTCTTGAGTTACGGTGTCAGACAAGAGTGCTGAATATCCCATAGCCTGCCTAAAGGACAAATATGTCTCGGAAAATATTCATCTAGGATGCTATCAGGCGACAAGAATAATGAAACTTTGTCTCACATTCTGTGGTCAAGTTGTTAGGAGAGACCAGATGTTAGGAAAGGGTGTCACGCTTGTCAAGGTGAAGGGTCCGTGAGAGTGGGGGTGGAATACGCTGAATGAGATTGACTGACACAGTGACACTAACGGTGGGCTCCAGAATGTTAGAGATGTGAGGATGGCACATGATGGGGCATAGGTTCATTAAGAGTCACAGTAGGCTCAGTGGCACTTAATAAAAACAAATTAATTATTTAATATCCTAACATAATGTTAACAACAAATAGTAAGTACTGAAGTTTTTCCATACCATTGCAGAGTAATAAGGTGAAATAACTGTGTCAAGCTCTGTGGCATTTGAACACAGGCCATGAGGCTCTGCCATTGTTGCTCTCAGTCAATGTGCCACACTGCCTTTCTATAATGTTTCGTTTATATAAGTGGATTTGCTCAAACATTTTGTTTGTGGGCTGGGTGTTCACAATAATCCCAAAAAACTCCCTAAATTTCACCTCTGAGTCAGTTGGCCTACCCAGGCAGCTGGTGATTAGGGAATTAAAATTGTTATTATTATTGATTTTCCTATAGTCTCAGCCAAAAAAGTATGAATTAACTGTTTCTGTTGTGAATGTCTCCCAGGTGTAAGTCAAGAAAAAACTGAAAATTTACAATGGGCCACAAAAGTCGATAAGAAAGACATTTCCTGTGCCAAAGGCAATATCACAGGTACTGTGGAAATTAAGTC
>NW_006400036.1:3226526-3228747 GCF_000299155.1 Elephantulus edwardii
GCATTGCCATGGGAATGTCTGCTGTTAGGGACCTCTCCAAAGTACTGAAGAGCAATGGTGTCTCTCTGGAGACTAAGGTGTGTTTGATACAGGCCATGGTCTTCACAATCACTTGTTATGCATCAGAGAGTTGTACAATGACCAAGGAGGATAGAAGGAAAATTGATGCCTTTGAGCTGTGGTGATGGAGAAGAGTATTGAGAATACGATGGACTGCTAGGAAAACAAACAGATTCGTCCTGGAAAGCGTTAAACCGGATGGCTCCTTGGAGGCAAGGATTCTGAGGCTCCGTCTAACATACTTTACACATGTTATGAGGAGAGACAGGTCCTTGGAGAAGGACATCATGCTGGGAAGCGTGAAGGGACAGTGCAAGAGGGGAAGACCCTCTAAGAGGTGGATTGATCCAGTGACTGGGGTAATCAGGATGGGAGTGTCAGAGACAGTGCGATTGGCACAGGACAGAGCAGACTTTAGGGCTGTTGTGCATAGGGTCGCTATGAGTCACAAGTGACTCGATGGCACATAACAACAACAATGATAGTTTTGACGAATTAGTGGACTTTTCAAAGACGTTTCAGACTAACATAGAATTTGAGCAGATCAAGTGGTGTTACACTGAGAGGAGTGCAACCAAGGTCATGAAGCAAAATCTCTATAAATTATGGAATAAAAACCTAATATGCTGTGCACACTTCCAATCTAAATACACTAAAAAGGTAAGGAGTGAGGCAGAGTGGGGGACATGCCACTTTCCTGCAGGGTCACATAGAAAAGTAGAATGGAAAATACAGAGGAGACTGAGGGCAAGAGATTCAAGCACAAAGACTCTGAAATGAGGATTGCAAGGTGCAAAGCAGCATTCAGGACAGAAGGAAGAGGTTGGTCTTCACATAAGAGAAGGAGACAATGGAAATCCTGCAGCCTTCAGATGAGGGCCATGGACAGGTCAGCAGGACCTCAGTCTCCCACAGCTGGGCATTCGTCCAACCCAGCAAACCTCCATCTAGACAGGTAGGACACAGGGGCCTACAGTAACATCACCCTTAACCCACAGTGAGCAAACCAGCACCATGTGGAGCCTGCCAAAGGAATGCTCCCAAGCTCAATACAGCTAATTTTTTAAATTTTTTTGTATTCATTTTCATAGTGAAGCCATTTTTAAGTCACACTGAAAGTGGAAATGCAAGAGCACATGGCAGGCGCTTGCTTATCTCTGTTCGCTTTGTCTGTGTGTACTGACCTAAACAAGCCATGATGCTCATAGTGATTTGGGTCTCTGCCCAGTGGAGACCCCAACACTGGAAGACGGTAAAGGGACGTGGTGGCCACTATTGAAGGTCTTGCTTTCACAGGAATTCAGTACAGGACACAGGCATTTTAAGAACGTGGTCCAGAATAGAGCTTCATGCGGGAGCGGACTAGGGAGAATTGTATGAAAGTTTTGGGAGTTTGTTTTTCGGTTGTTTGGTGTTTTTTTTAATATGTGTGTGTTTATTTTTTGTTTTGTTTTGTTTTTACTTTTCAAAGAAAAACTTATGGCGGGGGAGGTTGGGCATGGAGGAAAATGTACAACAATGAATGAATAGAAATTTAAAAAAAATAAAACATGGAATCATTTTATTCAGAGACATAAAGACTCAGAATTTCAGATAGTTGGCCCTGTGGTTGGTTCTTGAAGGCTGACCATCTCATGGGGGAGTAGGAGGTCTCCCTATTTTACTTGAAAACCTCTTTGAGTTTTAGCTACTGACCTGTGGTTTGGCAGTGTGGCTCTTTATTGCTTCTCCACCAGAGCTTTCTAAATGTGCAATAAGAAAAGAAATTACAGAACAATGTAAAGAGTAAAATAGTCAGAAATTTTCTTACCCACTAAGAGGCAGAGATCTAGAAATTCAGTGATCCAGCCACTTTGCTGAGGGTATGAAAAGAGATGCAAGCAAGGGAAAACAACTACCCAAGAGGCCTTTAAATAATACACAATATATATGGATAATTATATGCAAACCAATAAAAATGTAAAAAAGAAAGAGACCTTTCAGCAGGCCTGTTCTGCACAACCCTCATCGTAGACCCCACAGCACACTAGACTAGAGCATCTCCATGGACCATCAGACCAAGGTTCAGGACATATCTCACCTCTTGTGCATTAGACATCAATCATGGCCGACCACCCCCACCCCAAAATATAGTGAAGCTTGTGAACAGATAATTCCAGAG
>NW_006400036.1:3229844-3231476 GCF_000299155.1 Elephantulus edwardii
GATCAGGTCACTGATAGTCTCAATCTTTTCTCCATCTATCATGATGTTGCCTATAAGTCCAGTGGCAAGAATTTTTGTTTTCTTCATATTGAGAGGCAATCCATATTGAAGGACCCAGTGTTTAACCTTTTGCAGCAAATGTTTCAACTCCTCCTAATTTTCAGGAAGCAACATTTGTGTCATTACATAAGGACAGTTACGGATTAGTCTTCCTCCACTGATGATATTACATCTTCTTCATAAAGTCCAGCTGCTTGTCTCATTTCCTCAGTATATAATTAAATAAGTATGGGTAAATGACGTGACCCTGAGGCACACCTTTCAATAGCCTCTTGGTCTAAGTCTAGGTTTCACAGGAGCACAGCAAGTGTAACAGAAGTCCCACTCCTCTCAATGTTAGCCATCATTTGTTATGATCCACACAGTGAAATGCCTTTACATAGTCAACACAGCACATTTTTCTTGTATTCTTTGCTTTCAATGAGGATCCATCTGACATCAGCAATGGCATCCCTGGAGCTATAATAGCATCTTCTAGATGCAGCTTGAACTTCTGGCAATTTCCAGTCTGTGTTTTGTGATGGCTGGTTTTTTGTTTTTCTTTCATGTGAACATTTTTTTCATACTTGGAACAAGGGTAAACAGTATAAATTAAAATATGCTTGCAATTGTATGTATGATAGATCAACATATATTATGTTTTTCTGTGTTAAGTTGAATAGCTGGAACATGAATTTCAAGAATCTCCTTCAGCACATTAATGGTTAAGAATTGCCAAAATTAGGAATGTGTATAAGATTATAATGGAAAATGAAAGGCTCTTAGTCTTTAATTGTCATTTCATGCTGAGAGGGCTGTGCACACAGATACAAGAGCTGTCCAGTAAGTTTTGGTTTTTCTTTCTTCTGCAAAAGTCTTCTTAGCTGCTCTCCCTCTTCACCCACTGTGGTGCACACATCTGCTGCCTATGAGGCGGCAGCTTTATTAAAGGCATAGCTCTCTCTCAATTCTCCCACTCTGCTAGTAACAAGTGCCTGATTTAGGAGATTGATAGGTTGGTGACTCCTCCACTTCTATTAATTCTTATTACTTTATATTCTCCCACAATTGTGTAGTATAAAACCACTTTAATCAATTCCCTATAAAGTCATAACAAAGTCATGTCTTGGTCATTGGTAGTATTCAGTGCTTCAAATCTATTCTTGAAGTGGTCTCGAGAATATGCAAGTAGTCAAAACAACTATGAGATATCATCTCAGCTCAGTAAGAATAGCAAAATTTAACAGAACAGCAAGCATCAATTGCTGGCGAGGTTGTGGAGAAACAGGAACCCTTATTCCCTGTTGGTGGAAGTGTAAAATGATGCAACCACTGCAGAAGGTGGTGTGGCGCTTCCTCAAAAAGTTTCAAATAGAAATACCGTTTTACCCAACCATTCCACTACGGGGAATATACCCCAAAGAGACCATAACTGCCACCCAAGCAGATATATGCACACCCATGTTTATTGTGGCTTTGTTCACGATAGCAAGGAGTTGGAAACAACCTCAGTGCTGATCAACAAACGAATGGATAGAGAAGCTGTGGTATATTCACACAATGGAATACTATGCTGCATTGAAATACAAGAAA
>NW_006400036.1:3233136-3233792 GCF_000299155.1 Elephantulus edwardii
GCCACCAGTTGCTCTGTGGAATGAAAGAATCATATGGAATGTCATCCAATGGAGGAACGTATAAGTAACTGGAATTCCAGAACAGGAAGACACAAAAAAAGGGAAGCAAGAAAATTGTAGGACAACTAGTAGAAGATGACTTCACAATTATCCTAAAAAAAAATTAGAAAATATGCACTCAAGAAAAATAGCCACAAACATCCATTAAGTAGTAGGATGTGGTATGTTCAAATAATATATTGATAATTTGGAAACTATAAAAAATTAAATACAACACATAAAATTTCATATCCTCAGTAATACTGAGCTGAAATGGACTGCTTTTGCCTCATTTGAATCAGACAACAGTGTGAGCACTAATGCCAGGAATGAAAACTAGAAGATGAATCATCAAAATAATCTTCAAAGAAAACATTTCAAGATCTGTCTTCAGCTACAAAGTTGTAAGTAATAGGATAATATCCATACACAGATAAGGAATATCTGTTTTAATAAGAATATATATAATATAACTTAATATATATAGAATATGGTTGTTATGAAAATTATTCACTGATGACCAAAGGCAAAGATAACAAAATTGAGGGTTAATTAATCGTTTATGGAGGTATGGTGGATTAGTGGTAAGGTATTGTGCTGCCACCATCAGAGCCACC
>NW_006400037.1:0-2381 GCF_000299155.1 Elephantulus edwardii
CAGCAGTCAAGAAATCAAAAGGTGAATTTCTCAGGGAGAAGCTGCTATCATGGACTTCTCAAAGGTTCTGAAGAGCAACAATGTTAGTCTGGAAGTCCTTCTGATTCAGGCCATGATCTTTGCAATTATTTGCTATGCATCAGAGAGCTGGACAATGACCAAAGATGACAGAAGAAGAATTGGTGCCTTTGAGTTGTAGTGTTGGAAAAGAGTATTGAACATATTACGGTCTACCAAGAGAACAAAGAGGTTTATCCTCAAGAGGGTAAAACCAGGCTGCTCCTTGATGGCAAGGCTTTTGAAGCTTGGTCTCACATACTTTGGGCATGTGGCCAGAAGAAGCCAGTCCCCAGAGAATGACATCAAGCTTGGAAGGATAGAGAAACAGCTCAGGAGAGGAAGACCCCAGGTTAAATGGATTGACACAATAACTGGGGTAATGGGGCGGGGAGTAGGTGTTGTCAGAGACAGGGAGATTGGCTCAGGATAGAGAAGAGTTCAGAGTTATTGTATATAGGGTCCTATGAGTCACAGGCAAGTCAATGGCACATAAAACTAACAAAAACCCACTGGAGAGTTGGTTATGAGTTGGTTCCAACTTGATGGCACACAACAACAACATATGCAAACTCAGTATCATGTAAGCAGTAAGTACCTTCCCTTTTCCTGTCTGTCCCCTCTTTATAAACCTCTAATTATTAAATTTTGGTCTTTCTACTTTTGACTAGCATTTTTTTTACATGAAGCCATTCAATATTTGAAAAAGTTTTCTTGGGGATGCAAACTACCTCCAAGAATATAAATATTTATTCTGAGAAAGATCCCTCACTTTCTCCATTTTGCATTCTGGTTATGTGACTTGGTTCTTGGACACAAGCTTGAAAAAGTCTCTGGTCTGCTGCCTGACCTGCTAGTTCTGTGATTTTTTTTTTAACCAATCTTCACAACCTCATAAGCCAGCAGAGGCTTCCAGTTGGCTACCTGATCTGCAGGTTTAGGGTTGGTCAGCAGGTTGTGAGGCAGCATAAGTTCACACATGAGTATTTGCTCCCTTTGAGAACAGAAAGTAAAGACAATGGTCAGGTCTTGCTGAACTTCTGTTTCTTCCGGACCTTTGTTTCTCCTTTTTCTGTTTCATTTATGCTGATTTCAAGAGTTAGAACTTAAAAAGCTGTTATTTCTGTCATTTACACTTTTTTGTAGTCTTTCTGGCAGAAAGTTTCAGTGCATTTAAAAAAAATAGTTGAAGAACCAAAGAGCCTTTCAGGTGAGGATACTGTGTGAAGTAGGCCACTGTGTGACTGAGTGGGATTAGAATCAGTGGTGACACACAGTCTCTCCTCTGAGTAGACGAGGTTCATGTTGGAGAATAACAGAAAAATGTGCTGTCAAACAGTGAGGTGACAAGTTATCAAACATCTCGAGAGTTAAAAAATTTGGGGCTTGGATTTCTCAAAATTAGAAAACATTTGGGTAAGAACTACAATTAGTAATCCTTCCCCCACCCCCAATTATGTTCTTTCAAATATCTAACAAAGCTTATGGCTCATTCATCAGAAAAATGTGGAAGTGCATAAAAGAAAATGCATATAATGGAAAAGGAAATGTCTAATAATAAGATACAATTTAAAAAATGAAAATATAAATATGCATTTATTTATTAATAATGATCAATAGTAAAATGTGCTAATGATTTATAAAATTATTATCATTTTACTGTACTAGGGGCATATAAATGGAGCTCTGTTGGCGTAGTGATAAGAAGCCACACTGCAATCCTAAAGGCATATGGTTCAAATCCACCAGCTGTTCCACAGGAAAGAAGACACAATCTCCTTCTATCTGATTAACTGCCTCTGAAAATCTACTGGAGGGTCAGCCATGGGTAGGTTCCAACTCGACAGTATACAACAATAACAACAACAAGGGCATATAAAAGGAGCTCTGGGGGCCTAGTGGTAAGGAGCTGTTCTGCAATCCCAAAGACTTGTGGTTTGAATCCATCTGTTGCTCTGTGGAAGAATGATGGGCAATCTCCTGTGTGATTTATGGGTTTTGAAAAACCCACTAGAAGATCAGTTAAGGGTTGGTTCCTACACAATGATGCATAACAATGACAGATAACAAGAACAGGGTCTAGGAAATATATTTGCATCAGAGACATCTACAACGAATATGCCGTGTTAATATTAGTGATTTCTGTTGGTGACAAAACCAGAGGTACTGACAGTGCTACTGTGATTTGTTATCTACATTCAAATTGGAACAATGTTTTTGTAGGTTAACAAAAATGAAATTGTTTGGACGCAGCGCGAGGGCGAGGCCGCCAGACCGGGGAACGCCGGGGGAACGCACCCCGCCGCCCGCCGGGGGAAACGCAC